>NC_079195.1:119613242-119825742 GCF_029499605.1 Hyla sarda
AATAAACTGTGACATCACTGCGCTTCATAATAAACTGTGACATCACTGCGCTTCATAATAAACTGTGACATCACTGTGCTTCATAATAAACTGTGACATCACTGTGCTTCATAATAAACTGTGATATCACTGTGCTTCATAATAAACTGTGACATCACTGTGCTTCATAATAAACTGTGACATCACTGTGCTTCATAATAAACTGTGACATCACTGTGCTTCATAATAAACTGACATCAGTGTGCTTCATAATAAACTGTGACATCACTGTGCTTCATAATAAACTGACATCACTGTGCTTCATAATAAACTGTGACATCACTGTGCTTCATAATAAACTGTGACATCACTGTGCTTCATAATAAACTGGGACATCACTGTGCTTCATAATAAACTGGGACATCACTGTGCTTCATAATAAACTGGGACATCACTGTGCTTCATAATAAACTGTGACATCACTGTGCTTCATAATAAAGTGTGACATCACTGTGCTTCATAATAAACTGTGACATCACTGTGCTTCATAATAAACTGTGACATCACTGTGCTTCATAATAAACTGTGACATCACTGTGCTTCATAATAAACTGCCATCAGTGTGCTTCATAATAAACTGTGACATCACTGTGCTTCATAATAAACTGTGACATCACTGTGCTTCATAATAAACTGTGACATCACTGTGCTTCATAATAAACTGTGACATCACTGTGCTTCATAATAAACTGGGACATCACTGTGCTTCATAATAAACTGGGACATCACTGTGCTTCATAATAAACTGGGACATCACTGTGCTTCATAATAAACTGTGACATCACTGTGCTTCATAATAAAGTGTGACATCACTGTGCTTCATAATAAACTGTGACATCACTGTGCTTCATAATAAACTGTGACATCACTGTGCTTCATAATAAACTGGGACATCACTGTGCTTCATAAACTGTGACATCACTGTGCTTCATAATAAACTGACATCACTGTGCTTCATAATAAACTGTGACATCACTGTGCTTCATAATAAACAGTGATATCACTGTGCTTCATAATAAACTGTGACATCACTGTGCTTCATAATAAACTGTGACATCACTGTGCTTCATAATAAACTGTGACATCACTGTGCTTCATAATAAACTGTGACATCACTGTGCTTCATAATAAACTGTGACATCACTGTGCTTCATAATAAACTGTGACATCACTGTGCTTCATAATATACTGTGACATCACTGTGCTTCATAATAAACTGTGACATCACTGTGCTTCATAATAAACTGTGACATCACTGTGCTTCATTCTGTAATTTGATGTCATTGTGTATAACAACCCTGTAGTGACATCACAGTTTATTATTCTTGAATGCTGACTTCACTGTGTATATTTTCCCGGTACAATGACATCACTGTATAGTTACCCTGTACTGTGACAACACTGCGTTTATTAACCCTGTAGTGGCAAAACTGTTTATTGTCCCTGTACAGAGACATTACTGTTTATATTAACTCTGAACTGTGATGTCACTGTGCATATTTACCCTGTATTGTCACTCGCAGTGCAAGGTAAATATGTACAGTGACATTAGGGTATACAGGCTTAATATATACAGTGATGTCACAGTGCAGTGTAAGTATCAACAGTGATGTTGCAGTATAGAGATAACACACAGTGATGTTATAGTTCAGAGATAATATACACAGTGATGTCACAGTACAGGGATAATATACACAGTGATGTCACAGTACAGGGATAATACACAGTGATGTCACAGTACAGAGATAATATACAGTGATGTCACAGTACAGGGATAATACACACAGTGATGTCACAGTACAGAGATAATACACACAGTGATGTCACAGTACAGGAATAATACACAGTGATGTCACAGTACAGGAATAATACACAGTGATGTGACAGTACAGGAATAATACACAGTGATGTCACAGTACAGGGATAATATACAGAGTGATGTCACAGTACAGGGATAATATACAGAGTGATGTCACAGTACAGGGATAATATACAGAGTGATGTCACAGTACAGGGATAATACACAGTGATGTCACAGTACAAGGATAATACACACAGTGATGTCACAGTACAGAGATAATACGCACAGTGATGTCACATTACAGGGATAATACACACAGTGAGGTCACAGTACGGGGATAATACACACAGTGATGTCACAGTACAGGGATAATATACACAGTGATGTCACAGTACAGGGATAATACACACAGTGATGTCACAGTACAGGGATAATATACACAGTGGTGTCACAGTACAGGGATAATATACACAGTGATGTCACAGTACAGAGATAATACACAGTGATGTCACAGTACAGGCATAATACACAGTGATGTCACAGTACAGGGATAATACACAGTGATGTCACAGTACAGGCATAATACACACAGTGATGTCACAGTACAGATATAATACACACAGTGATGTCACAGTACAGAGATAATACACACAGTGATGTCACAGTACAGGGATAATACACAGTGATGTCACAGTACAGAGATAATACACACAGCGATGTCACAGTACAGGGAGGGATAATATACACAGTGATGTCATAGTACAGGGATAATACACAGTGACGTCACAGTACAGGGATAATACACAGTGACGTCACAGTACAGGGATAATACACAGTGATGTCACAGTACAGGAATAATACACAGTGATGTCACAGTACAGGAATAATACACAGTGATGTCACAGTACATGGATAATATACAGAGTGATGTCACAGTACAGGGATAATATACAAAGTGATGTCACAGTACAGGGATAATATACACAGTGATGTCACAGTGCAGGGATAATACACACAGTGATATCACAGTACAGGGACAATACACAGTGATGTCACAGTACAGAGATAATACACAGTGATGTCACAGTACAGAGATAATACACAGTGATGTCACAGTACAGGGATAATACACAGTGATGTCACAGTACAGGGATAATACACACAGTGATGTCACAGTACAGGGATAATACACAGAGTGATGGCACAGTACAGAGATAATACACAGTGACGTCACAGTACAGGGATAATACACAGTGATGGCACAGTACAGAGTTAATACACAGTGATGTCACATTACAGGGATAATACACAGAGTGATGGCACAGTACAGAGATAATACACAGTGATGTCACAGTACAGGGATAATACACAGTGATGTCACAGTACAAGGATAATACACACAGTGATTTCACAGTACAGGGATAATACACAGAGTGATGGCACAGTACAGAGATAATACACAGTGACGTCACAGTACAGGGATAATACACAGTGATGGCACAGTACAGAGTTAATGCACAGTGATGTCACATTACAGGGATAATACACAGAGTGATGGCACAGTACAGAGATAATACACAGTGATGTCACAGTACAGGGATAATACACAGTGATGTCACAGTATAACCATCTCACAGCCGGACCACCATGTAATTTCAGCAGAAAATAATGCAGGGCCTCATGTTCAAGTTTCGCCCAAGGCCTCACAAAGTCTAGAGCCACCTCTGGTCAGCCCTACCATGGGACCCGGTGGGACCATAAGTCCCAGGTGGCACTTTTCAGGGGCGGCATTTTGCTGCCCCCTTTTTTTTTGTGCCTAGTAGGTTCATGGTAGGGTTGGCGCCGCCGCTGCTCACTGTTCTAAAGCAGCTGCGGGGTATAATAGCGCAGCGGGCACTTTAGACAGTGAGTCTGCCTCCGGCCGACCGGGGTCTGACGAGGGACGTCGCACAAGTGACGTACTTCTGCAGACCCGCTCAGGAGGATGTCAGTGACATCACTCGTCAGGCCGCTGCCGGAGAGGAGAAGCGCTGTGCAGGGCAGGTAAGTGTGTCTCTGCGTGTGTCTGTGTCTGTCTGTGTGTTTGGGGGGGCTATGGCTACCTAATGTGAGGAATCTATGCTACCTAATGTGGGGAAACTATGTTACCTAATGTGGGGAATCTGTGCTACCTAATGTGGGGAAACTATGCTACCTAATGTGGGGAAAGTATGCTACCTAATGTGGGGAAACTATGTTACCTAATGTGGGGAATCTGTGCTACCTAATGTGTGGGAAACTATGCTACCTAATGTGGGGAAACTATGTTACCTAATGTGGGGAATCTGTGCTACCTAATGTGGGCAAACTATGCTACCTAATGTGGGGAAACTATGTTACCTAATGTGGGGAAACTATGTTACCTGATGTGGGGAATCTGTGCTACCTAATGTGGGGAAACTATGCTACCTAATGTGGGGAAACTATGTTACCTAATGTGGGGAATCTGTGCTACCTATTGTGGGGAAACTATGCTACCTAATGTGGGGAAACTATGCTACCTAATGTGGGCAGACTATGCTACCTAATGTGGGGAAACTGCTACCTAATGTAGGGAATCTATGCTAACTAACGTGGGGAAACTATGCTACCTAATGTGAGGAAACTATGCTACCTAATGTGGGGAATCTATGCTACCTAATGTTGGGAATCTATGCTGCCTAATGTGGGGGGCTGCTTGAATGAGCTGCGGCATATGGGAGGCCTTAATAAATAATTAGAAACTTATACAGCAAGTGACATATGGGGGTCCACCTGAGTAAGTGACACATGGAGGGGGGGTGCTGAACAATTGATGTTTTTTGGGGGGGGGGCACAGGCACATTCTTTGCACAAGGGCCCTCTGCTGTCTGTGTCCGCCCCTGGGTAGAGAATAAGGGGTAAAGTGGAACATAGAACAAATGCAGTTATTTTTTTCTTAATTTTTTTTAAATGAAGTAAACGAGATAAAGGTAAGCAATGACTTTTCCTCAGTCTGAAGCGCGGTCCTCATCGGCAGGAAGCAGTGAGGAGGAGGAGGATGACGGAGGTTCTGATTCCATCTCTGCTTCTTTTTCGTCCCTCTCTATACATAGGGCCGTGGCCATGAAGAAGGCCCCTCCGATGACTGCCATTATGGTGCAGGTCATGAGGGCATACTCCAGGCTGCGGTATTTCAGAAGAGGGGATTTGGCATATCCTCGTTCGTAGGTGTCAGATATCAGGCCGATGAGGTACGGGCTGCCGGCGTCACCTAGGAGGTGATAGATTGTCATCTGCACGGCCAGGGCTGAGGATCTCCTCCACGGAGTTACTACTTTTAGTATAATGTCAGATATGAGGGTGAAATTTACTGACAGAAGCGTCTCTCCGATGAAGATGAAGATGTTGGTGGCAACGAGGCTGATGTTGCCAAAAGTCAATGCCAACAGAAGAAAAGGGGCGGAGAGCATCATCGCGCATCCACACACAAGCGGGTCCGCCCGTGGGTTGGATTTGCGATATCTTTTACTTATCTCCGTCCCTGCTACAACTCCCAGAATGCCGGAAACGACTGTAACCACACCAAATATTAGGATGTCGTGATAGTCACACGGTTCAGCACGGCAAGGGTCCTTCTCTTGTAGGAGTGTTCGTGCGTGGGTCAGGTATGACGGACCCCATACACCTATGGCTCCCACTATGAAGGATACAGCCGTCGATCCCATGGTGGTTAACATGAAGCTTCGATTTTTAAATAGTTTTTTCAGATCTGTCGCCCATTTGGCAAACTTCTGGGATTTGTTGTTCTTCTTCCCGTTTGTAGTCGTCCTTGGAAGCTCCTTTGTGACCAAAATCATCAAAGCCACAGCTATGAGGCCCAGGCCAGGGGTGACCCGAAATGCCCAGTGCCAATCGCCCCTTGCTGCATCAGTCACTTTGGGCCCGATGATGTATCCTAGTCCGCAGCCTACAGGTATGACGGAGTAAAACACGTTCAGCATGCGGGTCCGCTGGTCACTTGTAAAAAGGTCTGCAATGATGGAGGGGGCGATGGTGCAGAAAGTCGCCTCTCCGGCTCCAACCAGTCCACTCGTCAGCAGGAAGAGCAGGAAATACCCGTCAGGGATGAATGACAGGGTAAGTGTCATGCTCAGCCAAACGATGACTCCTGCGCAAACAGTATATTTCTTATTACAGTGGTCGCCCAAATATCCGGCAATTGGTGCGACCAGCACGTAGCTTCCAATGAACAATGTATTCAATAAGCCGGACAGACTAGCATTGGTGTCATATGCTTTCTGTATATAAGGCAGCACCCCCGCCACGCTGGAGCGATTTGCATAGATGAGCAAATTAACAAAGGCGAGGATCACTACGGTGATGATGGAACGTGCGGTGGACATCACGCTTAGAGATGGCAGGTTCTGCCTCTCAGGGATATCACCCTTTTCTACATCCATATCACTATGGTCCTCCATTGCTTCTTCCTCCTCCTTCAGCAATGGGTCTTGTGGAGAGGCCATGGTCACAGGTCTGAGCCTGAAAACACTAGAGAGAGAGAGAGAGATAAGTGAACACATTAGACAACATGTCATCATTCCTGTCATTATACAATAGATCCTTCATACAGAGCAGAAATGTCCAGCACAGAACCACAAGATAACACTAAGACCATCGCAGCCTCAGAAGAAGACGCTTCTCTATAAGTGTTTTATATGGAGACGTCTTCCCTGAGGTTACCAATGTCTGATAACCCTGAACCTGTCCGGTCCTAGTAATATCTGATAACCCTGAACCTGTCCGGTCCTAGTAATATCTGATAACCCTGAACCTGTCCGGTCCTAGTAATATCTGATAACCCTGAACCTGTCCGGTCCTAGTAATATCTGATAACCCTGAACCTGTCCGGTCCTAGTAATATCTGATAACCCTGAACCTGTCCGGTCCTAGTAATATCTGATATCCCTGAACCTGTCCGGTCCTAGTAATATCTGATAACCCTGAACCTGTCCGGCCCTAGTAATATCTGATAACCCTGAACCTGTCCGGTCCTAGTAATATCTGATAACCCTGAACCTGTCCGGTCCTAGTAATATCTGATAACCCTGCACCTGTCCGGTCCTAGTAATATCTGATAACCCTGAACCTGTCCGGTCCTAGTAATATCTGATAACCCTGAACCTGTCCGGTCCTAGTAATATCTGATAACCCTGAACCTGTCCAGTCCTAGTAATATCTGATAACCCTGAACCTGTCCGGTCCTAGTAATATCTGACAACCCTGATTCTGCCCGGTCCTAGTAATATCTGATAACCCTGCACCTGTCCGGTCCTAGTAATATCTGATAAGCCTGAACCTGTCCGGTCCTAGTAATATCTGATAACCCTGAACCTGTCCGGTCGTAGTAATATCTGATAACCCTGCAACTGTCCGGTCCTAGTAATATCTGATAACCCTGAACCTGTCCGGTCCTAGTAATATCTGATAACCCTGAACCTGTCCGGTCCTAGTAATATCTGATAACCCTGAACCTGTTCGGTCCAAGTAATATCTGATAAGCCTGAACCTGTCCGGTCCTAGTAATATCTGATAACCCTGAACCTGTCCGGTCCTAGTAATATCTGATAACCCTGAACCTGTCCTGTCCTAGTAATATCTGATAACCCTGAACCTGTCCGGTTCTAGTAATATCTGATAACCCTGAACCTGTCCTGTCCTAGTAATATCTGATAACCCTGAACCTGTCCGGTCCTAGTAATATCTGACAACCCTGATTCTGTCCGGTCCTAGTAATATCTGATAACCCTGAACCTGTCCGGTCCTAGTAATATCTAATAACACTGAACCTGTCCGGTCCTAGTAATATCTGATAACCCTGAACCTGTCCGGTCCTAGTAATATCTGATAACCCTGAACCTGTCCGGTCCTAGTAATATCTGATAAACCTGAACCTCTCCGGTCATAGTAATATCTGATAACCCTGAATCTGTCCCAGTAATGGCGGATAATAAGGGCTTGGCTGTATGGTCTGTGGGCCATGTGAACTTCATACTGTAGATACAATTGGGCTATCCTGCTATATACATTTACTAATAATGAACCTACCCCACCTCATTGGGATCTATTCGTCCCCTATATGACTTTCTGCCACTAGTTGATTTGAAAAATTTCCCTTTCGGAGTACCCGGAGTATTTCTATTGTTAGTACACACAGAATTCTATTATATAATATTATATTTCTGCCCTAATCTTTCTGTTATTCTTTTACTACACCACCAAATCTTTCTCATAGACTTATATCTTTTAGAACTTCATGAATTAGGACTCTTTTTCTTGGGGGGCTTTTTTGGGCATAATTGCATTTTAGCAGTTTTGCAAGAAAAAGCTCTGGTCATGATACTATCTGTGCGTTTTATTATGTTTAATGCCTAAGCCAAGTATTGTCACAATGCTATGAGGAATATAACTTTTGTTATTTCTTTTGGAAATTAACTTCTTGTTTTTTTTGCTAAAAAAAAAAAAAGCAACAGCAATAAAAAAAACTGTCAAACAAAAAGCCCTGTGTATGTATGAATAGAAGAGGCTGAGACTTACCTTGTGGTTCTCTCTTCAGACAAGGAACGGTCAAAATCTTGAATTCTCTATCGCAAATAGAAACTCTCTAAGAAACACTTTGCACCACAGGTTGTGAATGCAAAACACACTGAAGAGACTGCAGCCGGCGCGCACCTCCTTGTACAGCTTACGGTGACATCATCACAAGCATGTGTGACATCACAGGGTTCTAAACCATCTTCAGGTATGTGTATATCTGTATAGTAAATGTGAGTAGCCATATTAGTCCAGTGATGCAGATTGTAATACCTTCTTTATTGGACTAACAGAATTTTGTAGAGACAAACTTTTGGGATTCCTCCCTGATAATTTATAAAGTCCTTTGATCATTAGTCCTTGACTATTGGACTTGATAAAGGGAGGAATCCTGAAAGCTTGTCTCTACAAAATTCTGTTAGTCCAATAAAAAAGGTATTACAAGAGACTGCAACATATTTTTTGATTTGTGTGTGTATATATATATATATATATATATATATATATATATATATATATATATATATATATAGTTCCAAGCGTGAGTAGGTGCCTCCAGCTAGGGTCCATGTCCAGGATTCTGCATACGTAGTTCCAAGGAAAATGCTGTGGCACTCAAGGTATGGTGAAAAAATGAAAACTATTTATTTATCCCAAATGTGCAAAGAGCAACGTTTCAATGGTCTCACACATTAAGCCACTTGATAATGATGGTGTGAGACCATTGAAACGTTGCTCTTTGCACATTTGGGATGAATAAATAGTTTTCATTTTTTCACCATACCTTGAGTGCCACAGCATTTTCCTTGGAACTACGTATGCAGGATCCTGGACACGGACCTTATATATATATATATTTTAATATACACCTAGAAATACATCAAGTACATAAAAACATCTTTTAGAAAAATATTTCTCCAGGCCTGCCGAGTATATCCCCGTACTTCACAGTGTCTTCTTAGTTTATATATTTTAATCTTTTGACCTTTTAACCCCACTAGGACCAAGGGCATCCTGGGACTTAAAGGGGTATTCCAGGCCAAAACTTTTTTATATATATCAACTGGCTCCAGAAAGTTAAACAGATTTGTAAATTACTTCTATTAAAAAATCTTAATCCTTTCAGTACTTATGACCTTCTGAAGTTAAGGTTGTTTTTTTCTGTCTAAGTCCTCTCTGATGACACCTGTCTCGGGCAACGCCCAGTTTAGAAGCAAATCCCCATAGCAAACCTCTTCTAAACTGGGCGTTTCCCGAGACAGGTGTCATCAGAGAGCACTTAGACAGAAAATAACAACCTTAACTTCAGAAGCTCATAAGTACTGAAAGGGTTAAGATTTTTTAATAGAAGTAATATACAAATCTGTTTAACTTTCTGGAGCCAGTTGATATATATAAAAAAGTTTTTGCCTGGAATACCCCTTTAAGATTGAACCAATTATTATTGATATATGTCATGAATGCATCAACGGTCAGATGGTCGGACGACCAAATGATGACCACATCGTCTACATACCTCCCATACCATGCGAGGCATGTGGAAAATGGATTGGTGTCAGAAAAAATAAACTGCTCCTCCCACCAAAAAACAAAAAGGTTAGCCCGAGCTGGTGATGACCCATTGAAGCACCCGTGCGCTGCAAATAAAAATTGTTACCAAACATAAAATAATTGTCTTTTAACACAAAATCTACCACCTCAATAATGTAATGTCTCAAATCCACAGAATATTTAGAAAATCTCATCAGTATATCCGAGATTGCTGATAATGCCAGGTTTTTGCGGAATACTGGAATAGAGCGATTCAATGTCGCAAGTAAGCCACGACAGAGAATCGCTCCATGTGAATTTAGTTCTTCTGACCAGGAGTTTACTGAAAATTCAGATTGTTCAGATACCACGGACACTAGCGGGGACTCAGAACCGCAATATGTGAACACTCACAAGAATCACAATGCTTGAAGACAGTCAAAAAACGAGGAAGGCGCGGTGGCAGAAAACATAGGAAGAAGAGCTTCGGAGCGTAACAAGGACAAACGGAAAAAGTAATAAAAGAGGATTTTCAAGTCATTAACATTTCTGCACAAATCATTACAGATGAAGAAACCTCGGTCCTGTGGAAAGGACTGGGTTTCTCTCCTACACATCATTTTGATGTTTATCGCACAATTTTGGATATAAATACATTTGTGAGAACTTTAACAGTTAAGAAACATTTTTTTGTGGAAAATGCTGATGAACCATCGGACCCACCTCAACTTTCTATAAACCCTGATTTACCACTAATGCATAGGTTAGCAGAACAAATTGCTTTTAGAGATCTCTGTCTCCTTGAAAATAGTGGGATATCAATTTGTGATGAAGTGAATACTGCACATACCTTCTCCACTAAAAACCAAAATTTTTACCCCATACAGACCAGACCAGCAATTTTTGATTGGTTCCAGGACCTTATCATGAAAGATTTGGTTAATCTACAATCAAAAGTAATGTCCTAATTTGAATAAAAAGGAGGCTGCTGCCATAAAGTAATTAAAGAAAAACAAAAATTTGACGATCCGATCCGCCGATAAAGGCGGTTCGGTAGTATGTATGGACACAGGACTGTATATCAATTTAAATGAAAATCTACTATCTGATGATAAAACTTACCTTAAACTTTGTGGGGATCCCACTGAACCTTTTAAAAAAGAACTGTTGACTCTGTTGGAAGAGGGGAAAGCCAGATCTATTTTGACCCAAAAAGAAGTGGATTATATTTTCGTGCCTGCTCCAATTATTCCTATCTTCCACTCGCTACCCAAGCTGCATAAGGACCGATTCCCGACGCCGATGCGTCCGATCGTGGCGGGGATCGGATCCCATAACGAGCACCTATGCGAGTGGTTGGACTCAGTACTGCAACCTCTGGTTATGGAATGCCCAAGTTATATCAAGGACACTAAGCACTTGCTAAAAATCATGGATGAATTCACATGGAGCGATTCTCTGTCGTGGCTTACTTGCGACATTAAATCGCTCTATTCCAGTATTCCGCAAAACCTGGCATTATCAGCTATCTCGGATATACTGATGAGATTTTCTAAATATTCTGTGGATTTGAGACATTACATTATTGAGGTGGTAGATTTTGTGTTAAAACACAATTATTTTATGTTTGGTAACAATTTTTATTTGCAGCGCACGGGTGCTTCAATGGGAGCAAAGTCATCACCAGCTCGGGCTAAGCTTTTTGTTTTTTGGTGGGAGGAGCAGTTTTTCTAACACCAATCCATTTTCCACATGCCTCGCATGGTATGGGAGGTATGTAGACGATGTGGTCATCATTTGGTCGTCTGACCATCTGACCGTTGATGCATTCATGACATATATCAATAATAATCGGTTCAATCTTACGTTTACCCACACATGGTGTAAAAGTGAAACCCCCTTTTTGGATGTCATATTACGTGGCAACCCTGATACAAATAAAATTGAGGTTGATCCTCACAGAAAAAAGATATCAGGCAATACCATCCGAAGGGCGAATTCATGCCATTCCAAACAAACAGTTAGAGCCATACCAGTAGGTGGACTTATACGAATTAAGAGTAACAGTTCTTCCGCCGAGGTGTACCGCAGGGAAGCTGATGCAGCATGCACACGCCTGGCGGCTCGAGGTTACCCTGGATGGCTCTTGAAAAAAGCTTGGTCGAGAGTGGATCCTATGGATCGAAAATCCCTTTTTACAAGTAAGCAACCAACTGAATCACAAGATTGTCCTACATTTGTCACCACGTACAGTCCAGAATTTAATGAGATCAAACGCATTGTAATTAAACACTTACCTTTGCTATCAACAGATCCCACGGTAGGGGAGATTATAAAGTCTGGTGTGAGATTTGCAGCGAGGCGGGCACCTACTCTATCCAATCTCCTTGTTCCCAGTATGGTGGACACGGCTAGTGTTACCATCCAGTGGATTAGCACCAAGGGCTTCCACAAGTGCGGTAAATCGTGGTGTGTGGTATGTCCCTTTGCCGAAAAATGCCAGAAAATAGAAGGTACGGAGGATGGCAAATGCCATGTCATTCACAACTTTATAAACTGTGATAGCACTTTTGTTTTATATAAAATCATGTGCACACAATGTCACTTAACATATGTGGGTTCCACCAAAAGGTCCCTTAAAAAACGCATGCAAGAGCACATTAGACATGCTGCTGGCCCTTTAAGCTCGAACATTTCTAACATATCTAAACATTTTCTAATATGTCATAATTCAGACACCACTTCCCTCAGGTTCTCAGGCATTGAGAAGGTGAAGCTAAATAAAAGGGGAGGTGACCATATTTAAGCCTTCCACAATAGGGAAATCATGTGGATTTATCTTTTGAATTGCATTCAACCCCATAGTCTAAATAGCAAAACAGATTTAATATTACATTACTGATATGTCTCCGAATAATTTATCTGTGTTTGGTCCCACGTTTTTGTTTTAATCACGTGCACATGTGATGTGGACCTGTCCCTCCCCTTCCTGTGGGAATGGGGAATATGCCCTGGAGTATATAAGGGTGCCTCATTTGAGGATCTACAGGCTATGAGTAAGGATTGATAGATCAGAAACGCGTCAGCCATGCTTGGGACCCCCCTCTGTTTGTGCAATATTTCATATTTTTGATACGTTCACGGTTTGTCTGCCACCGTGAAGGCTTTTAAGGAAGAACCCTGAATAAAGACGGGCGTTTTACTTCTACTTGCTGGCTTTTTTAGTATTTTATTTTAGTTTTATCCACTGTGCCAGGGATGAAAATTATTCCAAAAGAAAGTAACTCAACTGTCTATGCTCCCCCGTTGCTCCAATATTGGTGTCCTGTTCTCTGTTCGCCGCCTTCTGCTTTTCCTGCAGGTCAGTGAATCACGGTGCACTCAGTGTTATCATTGTTTTAGCACCAGTTTTACAAATCAGTGTGCCTCCAGTGTTACACCAGTGTTTACAAATAAGTGTGCCTCCAGCTGTTGCAAAACTATAACTTCCAGCATGCCTTGACAGCTAGAGACTGTCCGGGAATGCTGGGAGTTGTAGTTTTGGACCACCTGGGGAAACACTGTTTTGAAAACACTGCCTTAGTTAGTATTTTCCAACCCGGGGACTTCCAGCTGTTGCAAAACTACAACTCCCAGCATTCCCCTGACAGTCTTTAGCTGTCCAGGCATGCTGGGAATTATAGTTCTGCAACAGCTGGAGACACTCAGGTTTGGTAGGTAGGTCCTTAGTCCATTGTTTTCCAACCTGGGTGCCTCCAGCTGTTGAAAAACTCTAACTCCCAGCTTAAGACTGTCCGGGCATGCTGGGAGTTGTAGTTTTGCAACAGCTGGGAAACAGGTTGGGAAACACTAACTACGGCAGTGTTTTCGAAACATTGTCTCTCCATCTGTTGCAAAACTACAACTCCCAGCATGCTCGGACAGTCTTAAGCTGGAAGTTAGAGTTTTGCAGCAGAAGGTGGCATTTTGGTGGGTAGTTGGGCCCTTAGTCCAGTGTTTCCCAACCTGAGTGCCTCCAGCTGTTGCAAAACTACAACTCCCAGCATGCCCAAACAGCCAAAGCCTGTTTGGAAAACACTGGACTAAGGGCCTACCTACCAAATGTAACGTGGCCACCCACCTACCAACCAAACATATTACCTACCTAGCAAATGCTTTTCCTGCCTCCCTAACAAACGTATACCGTATATACTCGAGTATAAGCCGAGTTTTTCAGCACGATTTTTCGTGCTGAAAACACCCCCCTCGGCTTATACTCGAGTGAACTCCCCGCCCTCAGTGGTCTTCAACCTGCGGACCTCCAGAGGTTTCAAAACTACAACTCCCAGCAAGCCCGGGCAGCCATCGGCTGTCCGGGCTTGCTGGGAGTTGTAGTTTTGAAACCTCTGGAGGTCCGCAGGTTGAAGACCACTGCTGCCTTCGACATCATCCAGCCCCTCTCACCCCCTTTAGTTCTGTACTCATCTCCGCTCGGCGCTGGTCCGGTGCTGCAGGACTGTCCGGTGGGGAGGTCGTCCGGTGGGATAGTGGTTCCGGGCTGCCATCTTCATCGGGGGGGGGGGGGGCCTCTTCTCTGCGCTTCGGGCCCGGAATAGTCACGTTGCCTTGACGACGACGCAGAGGTACGTTCATTACCAACGTCCCTCTGCATCATCGTCAAGGCAACGCCTCTATTCCGGGCCCGAAGTGCGGAGAAGAGGGCCCCCGGTGAAGATGGCAGCCCGGAACCACTATCCCACCGGACGACCTCCCCACCGGACAGTCCTGCAGCACCGGACCAGCGCCGAGCGGAGGTGAGTACAGAACTAAAGGGGGTGAGAGGGGGCTGGATGATGTCGAAGGCCGCAGTGGTCTTCAACCTGTGGACCTCCAGAGGTTTCAAAACTACAACTCCCAGCAAGCCCGGACAGCCGATGGCTGCCCGGGCTTGCTGGGAGTTGTAGTTTTGAAACATCTGGAGGTCCGCAGGTTGAAGACCACTGTATCAGACATTGACAAGCGGTGATGATGATGACATGTGGTGATGATGACAAGGGGATAATGAAGGGGGGGGGGTGTGGGATGATGACAGGGGGATGATGAAGGGGGGTGTGGGATGATGACAAGAAGATGATGACAAGAGGATGATGACAAGGGGATGATGAAGGGGGGTGGGGATGATGACAAGGGGATGATGAAGGGGGTGTGTGGGATGATGACAAGGGGATGATGAAGGGGGGTGGGGATGATGACAAGGGGATGATGAAGGGGGTGTGTGGGATGATGAAGGGGGGATGATGACAGGCGGTGATGATGAAGGGGGGATGATGAAGGGGGGGATGATGACAGAGTGATGATGATGAGGGTGTTAATGACGGGGGTCTGGATGATGACAGGGGGGGATGATGTATTTCCCACCCTAGGCTTATACTCGAGTCAATAACTTTTCCTGGGATTTTGGGGTGAAATTAGGGGCCTCGGCTTATATTCTGGTCGGTTTATACTCGAGTATATACGGTAACCTACCTACCTAGCGGCAAACCTTTTACTTTTACTTGCCTTCCTACCAACTGAACTTACTACCTGCCTAAATAACTTGCAAACTTACTACTTGCCTACCTACTTAGAGAATGTTCTACTTACCTAATTTACTACTTGCAAACGTACTACCTGCTTACCTAGCAAACATAATACCTGGGTGGGGGGGGGGGGCCCAGGCATATTCTTTGCACAGGGGCCCTCTGTTGTCTGTGTCCGCCCCTGCCCCCCGTATATAGTAATGCACCCTCACATTGCCCCATATATAGTAATGCCCTCTCACATTGCCCCCATATATAGTAATGCCCCCTCACATGACCCCCATATATAGTAATGCCCCCTCACATTGCCCCATATATAGTAATGCCCCCTCACATTGCCCCCATATAGAGTAATGCCCCCTCAAATGACCCCCCATATATAGTAATGCCCTCTCACATTGCCCCATATATAGTAATGCCCCCTCACATTGACCCATATAAAGTAATGCCCTCTCACATGCCCCCACTGCAGGGGGCTGATCAACGGTGATGATATCTCTCATGGGGCAGGGCGGGGATAGAGCTCAGAGATAAGAAACAGCCAAGCCTTCTCAGGGAGAAACTAGGAAGCTGGAGACAACACCACAATGACAATGACAGAATTATACAACTTCCTGTCAGGAATAAATGACACAAAAGCATGCTGAAGCCAGTTAGCGATGTTGCCTGGAGGACTTTTTAAATATCCTAACCCAACTGACTTATCAAAAAGATGTGCATGTTTGTAGCAGTGAGGGAGGAGGGAGTGCATAAGGTGTGCATCATGGTGTGGATCCTTCTCTGGCTACTCCTGTTTTATCACTTGTTTATTCCAAAAATCCAGGAAGTTTCATCCTTACACTGCCTGTGTGGAATTATTAGTGATAAGAAGACTGGAGAACCAGAGAAGGGAAAGAAAAAACTTCTACTATTTGACATTGATATGACATAGATTTTTTTTTTGTGTATTAATTTTTCTTCGAATTATTTGTCTAATTACGCCAGGATACGCCATCCGACGGAGGCTGATTTTACATTCTTTTCGCATATGCATGATGTATATACCTGCATTGACTATTTTCTGATCAGCAGACCTCTTTTGGATGGCATGTTATCTACAGACATTAAGACTATCTCGTGGTCAGATCACGCCCCGATTCAATTAATACTACGGAAGACAGGCCCCACCCCGTGGGTGCAGACCATGGAGAGCTAAAGCCCATATTATAATGAACGAGAACCTAAGACCGAATATGTCCTTGTTCATTGATTCATTCTTAGAAATAAATAAAAACTCGGTGAGTACATCTTCCATGCTCTGGTGTGCTTTGAAAGCAACAATCAGAGGACAATTAATAAGTCAAAACGCTTTCTATAATAAACAAAGTAAATCTAAAAGAGTAGCTTTATTAACGAAGCTTGCGGAACTACATAGGAAGAATAAAAACCAATACAATAATACAACAGCTGAAGAGATTACTGATATAACTTCGGAATTACACAATCTTGACCTATATAAGTTTAATAAAGCACTTCAAAATAAAAAGTTAGGTACTTACTGGCTAGCCAATAGACCAGGAAAGTATTTAGCCAGACAAATCCAAAGGAAGATTAAAAAAGATAAAATTGATCATATAGCCCTGCCCACAGGAGATAGAGTCTACGACCCAAAGAGTGTGGCAAATGCCTTCGCTGAATATTACAGCAACTTGTATAATTTAAAAGAAGACCCTAAAATTAACCAGCCAACTGATGAAATAATAAATGATTTCTTGTCACAAATTAATTTACCTGTTATTTCTGAATCACAGAACATAAACTTGTCCCAACCTATGCTTGAAAAGGAAGTCACTAAACATATACATAAACTAACCTCAGCAAAAGCTCCAGGACCAGATGGGTTAATATGTGAACTCTATAAAATACACACAAACAAAATAACCCCAATATTAACAGAGGTATTCAATGAAATACTTAGTTCAGGTTCAGTGAGGGCCGAGATTTTAGAGGCAACTGTGATCACAATCCCTAAGGAAGGAAAGATTTTATCTTTAACATCAAATTACATAGTTAGTACGGTCGAAAAAAGACATATGTCCATCAAGTTCAACCAGGGAATTAAGGGGTAGGGGTGTGGCGCGATATTGGGGAAGGGATGGGATTTTATATTTCTTCATAAGCATTAATGTTATTTTGTTCCATGAATGTATCTAATCCTGTTTTAAAGCTGTTAATTGTTCCTGCTGTGACCAGTTCCTGAGGTAGACCGTTCCATAAATTCACAGTCCTCACAGTAAAGAAGGCGTGTCGCCCCTTGAGACTAAACTTTTTCTTCTCCAGACGGAGGGAGTGCCCCCTCGTCCTTTGGGGGGGTTTAACCTGGAACAGTTTTTCTCCATATTTTTTGTATGGGCCATTAATATACTTATATACGTTTATCATATCCCCCCTTAAACGTCTCTTCTCAAGACTAAACAATTGTAACTCCTTTAATCGCTCCTCATAGCTAAGATGTTCCATGCCCCATATTAGTTTAGTCGCGCGTCTCTGCACCCTTTCCAACTCCGCAGTGTCCCTTTTATGGACAGGTGCCCAAAACTGAACAGCATATTCCAGGTGAGGCCGTACCAATGCTTTATAAAGGGGGAGTATTATGTCCCTGTCCCTCGAGTCCATGCCTTTTTTGATACATGACAATATCCTGCCGGCTTTGGAAGCAGCAGCCTGACATTGCATGCTATTCCTGTAGTCTGTGATCTACAAGTACACCCAGATCCTTCTCTACCAGTGACTCTGACAGTTTAATCCCCCCTAAGACATACGATGCATGCAGGTTATTAGTACCCAGATGCATAACTTTACATTTATCCACATTGAACCTCATTTGCCAAGTGGATGCCCAGACACTTAGTCTATCCAAGTCATCTTGTAACTTATGCACATCCTCTATGGACTGTACCGTGCTACAAAGCTTGGTGTCATCTGCAAAGATAGAAACAGAGCTGTTAATACCATCCTCTATATCATTGATAAATAAATTAAACAACAGCGGGCCCAGTACTGAACCTTGGGGTACACCACTAATAACCGGGGACCAATCAGAGTACGAATCATTGACCACCACTCTCTGGGTACGATCCATGAGCCAGTGTTCAATCCAGTTACAAACTAAAATTTCCAAACCCAAAGACCTTAACTTACCTGTCAGACGTCTGTGAGGGACAGTATCAAACGCTTTAGCAAAATCCAGAAACACTATATCCACAGCCATTCCTCTGTCAAGGCTTCTACTCACCTCTTCATAAAAGCAAATTAGATTGGTTTGACAACTTCTATCCTTAGTAAACCCATGCTTGCTATCACTTATAATACTATTATCCCCTATGTATTCCTGTATGTAATCCCTTATAAGTCCTTCAAACAATTTACCCACAATGCACGTTAAACTTACCGGTCTATAGTTTCCTGGGGAAGACCTAGAGCCCTTTTTGAAGATTGGCACCACATTCGCCTTGCGCCAGTCCCTTGGCACAATACCAGACACCAGAGAATCTCTAAATATCATGAACAGGGGTACAGATATTACTGAACTTACCTCTCTAAGAACTCTTGGGTGTAGTCCATCCGGCCCTGGGGATTTGCTTACATTTATATCACTTAACTTACCTTGTACCATCTCTACATTAAGCCAGTTCAGTACATTACATGATGTGTTACCATCATGTAATTACAGGCCAATTTCCTTACTTAATGAAGCTATATTAAGCTCTACGCCAAAATTATTGCAGATAGAATAAATAAAATACTCCCTAACTTAGTACAAGTCGATCAGGTCGGATTCATAAAAGGGCGCCAAACATCGGACAGCACTAGGCGAGTCCTGGACCTGATCGACATAGTGGGACGCGGTCGGGTGCTTTCTCTTTTCCTAGGATTGGATGCGGAGAAGGCATTCGACCGTGTACACTGGGGATATCTGGTCTCAGTGATGACCAAATTCGGCTTCCCCCAAAAATTTTTCTCAGCTATAATGGGCCTGTACTCGGCCCCTAGTGCTAGAGTATATACGGAGGGAGTGTTATCAAAGAAATTTGTCATCTCAAATGGTACAAGACAGGGGTGCCCCCTGTCCCCATTGTTGTTTACCTTGGCGATAGAGCCTTTCGCAGAACAAGTGAGGAGATCGAAGGGAATCCAGGGCATTCAAGTAGGGAACGACGAGCATCGTATAAGTTTGTTTGCCGATGATATTCTTATCTCATGTACCAACCCAACAGAATCTTTAAAATCACTAATGGCCCTGATTGCACAATTTTCATCAATTAGTTATTATAAATTAAATCTCTCCAAATCAATAGCCTTATTATTACATGTAGACTTAGACACTAAATCACAATTAGAAAAATCCTACCCCTTTCACTGGACCAATAAGTCAATGACCTATTTGGGTATTGACTTAGCCCCTTCTCTACAGGATTCTATTAAAATAAATATAAACAGGATCTATCATCAATTAAACACAGACATAGGCTCATACACACGACTGCCGATTTCTTGGATAGGCAGAATAGCAGTCTCAAAAATGATATTATTGCCTAAGATTTTATATACCCTCCGAAATCTGCCAGTAAAAATCCCATTGAAGACAATTAAAACTCTCCAACAAATAATACAACATTTTGTTTGGGGAAATAAGAAGCCTCGTATAGCAGCAAAAATCTTATATAAACCATTGGAAAAAGGAGGTCTAGGCTACCCTAATGTTTTAAATTACTATAGAGCTATAATACTTACCCAAACACAAAGATTGTGGCATAATGATTTGGAGATGCATTGCCCTGGAAGCTCAGGCAGCGGGAGTAAGATATCCCAGAGAGATATTGTGGGAAGCAGCACTCCAAAATAGGACTAAAATAATGTTCCCTTCCGCATTGGAAGCAAGCATAACAGAGTGGCTGAAAGCCCTAAAACAAAATATAATTAATTTGGGGGGATTGGAAGACATCCCGATGGAAGTCATACAACATTTATTGCCTGCAATTGACTTGTCCATATGGATAAGTAAAGGGGTTAAGACAGTGGGCTCTATTTGTGAAAAGGGAGTACTCCTTCAATTTCCCCAAATTTCAATTAGGTATGGAATTTCCTCTAAAGGTTTATTTAAATATCTGCAACTCAGACACTGTATCTCATCTTTTAAATGGAGGAATCCATCAGAGAAATCGGCTTATAGTGAATATTTCTTTAAGTCCAAGGGGGAAAGAGGAGGTATTTCTAAAACGTATAAAGCTCTCCAATTAATAAAGCAGAGTAATAGGCAAAGTTACCAGGATAGTTGGGAGGAAGATCTGGGAATCATCATTACAGAAGAAAAATGGGCTTTTATATACACTATTCCAACAAAGGTATCTCACTGCGTATCTCACCTAGAGTCCTCATGTAAGCTGCTGTATAGATGGTATATGACCCCGTTGAAAATAACTAAATTTAATACGACCAACTCCTCTTTGTGCTGGCGCTGCGATTCACAGGAGGAGTCAATGTTACACATATGGTGGAATTGTATAAAAATTCAGCCCTTTTGGAGTAGTATTTACCACATATTAAGCAAATTATTAGAAATAGAGGACATCTAAGGCTGGGGTCCGGGAATGGCCCTTTTGTCTTTGGGACCGGAGGTATTATCATTAGAGAAAATAACAATAAGTTACCATATGCTAGCAACAGCCTGTACAGGTATTGCAAGATGTTGGAAATCCCAGGAACTCCCCCAAATCCCTAGTATCTTAAGAAATTTAAAACAGACTTGCATTAGGGAGAAATTGAGACTAGATAGCTTGCCTAATCAAAGAATTGGAAGGAAATGGAGAAAAATCTGGGAATCTTTCGAGATACAAATTCAAGATTTAGGAAACTGAGGGGTAGTTAGTTAGTAAAAACAGTAAGAAAAACAGATTGGGGGTGGAGATTAGAGGGAAGCAGTGGATGCCTAGTGAATATGGAGAGCATGAATGGAGTGGAAAAGAGATTTAAATTGCTTAAACTTTTTCTGTTGTTTAGTATTGTCAAATATCATTGTTTGAATTTCTTTTCTTGTATGTCTTTTAAAGAAAAAAAAAAAGACTCCCTTAAAGTATAAATTTGGCCCTGTATAAGGAAGTACAGGGGGCTTTGTTACTATATGGAAGCACATGAGTGGCATTGTTACCATATGGGAGCACACTGAGGACAATATTACCAAATGTGAGAACCTGGGGGTCACAATTACTATATGGGAGCACGCAGGGGGGCCTTCTTACCATATGGGAGCACATGGGGGGCATATGGGAACACACCAAGGGAATTATTATTAAATGAAAGAACAGGGTATATTATTATTGCATGGTGGCACAGGGGGACAATATTATTTCATGGTGGCACTGGGGGACATTATTACTGTGTAGAAACACAAAGGGGCATTATTAATAAGTAGAGTTACCATTGAGGTATTATTTGTGAATAGGGTAACAGTAGAGGATCTATTATAAAGTGGCCATTATTGGTGAGTGGATGGCAAAGGCGGGCCTTAATAGTGAGGGGGGAGCACAGTTGGGGCATTATTAGTAAGGGAAGCATAGTTGTGTAATTTCCCCAGGGAAACGGAGACCTTTGAGGGAGCTGCGGTGGCATTTAAATTCACAGGGTTAAAGTTCTTACGCATGTTGTGTAGTATACTATGTTACGTGCATAGGAAAATCGTGTAAACCTTCAAGATTGCGTCCTAATCAGATGTTATATGGAAAAAATATAACTTTGGGTGACGAGGGGGGTGTCAACATTTTCTTCTGCAACCAAAGCTACGCCACTGAAGCTGGTACATTTGTGCCAGCTTCAGTAATAGTCTTATTTAAATCATTTAAATACAATTTTCGAAACCAAAATACTCCTTTAGCATTTTATGGTGTCATCAAATGCTTGGCTATTGCAGTTCTGCAACGGAAATCATCTTTGTGCAGTGCTGACCTGGTGGTTCTCACTGATACAGGTGCCCTTAAACTTGCATAAAACTCTACAGTAATTTGAGGGGCTCTAGTTTTGTGTTTTTGGCTATAATTTGACAAAGTGCTCATCTGTACCTCGCATCAAGCTTTGACTTTCAACCACAACTCCTTGGGGGTGATTTATCAACTCTTGGGTAGAGGAAAAGTTGACCAGTTGCATACCTCCCAACCGTCTTGGATCTGACGGGACATTCCAGTTTTTTGGGGGTAATGTCCCGCCATCCCGAAACGGCCTCCTGTTGTCCCATTTTTTTAATTACTCACACAGCCGACGAGGGTCCACTGGGGCTGGCAGTCACTGGTACTTTAAATTCCACTTCATCAAAGGTTTCATGGATGCAATAATTAAGTCCTTTGGATAACAAACTGAGGAATTGACTGGCCAGATAGATTAATTACTGATGGTACTTGGGCCTCTTTGCTATTACTAGCTAGTCCTTCCAGGTGACTTGCTTTCTTTTTTTGCGCTGTATTGCTTCGAGTGTTGTTTTTTCTTCTGCCCTCCCCGGCGGATCTTCCTTCTAAAGGGGCCACTTCTTTCGAATTTTGAGGATTTTGAGGACCTTTTGCTTCATCCGAAAGACTGGAGTCGGAGTCGGTTGTTCCGTAATCTTGGTGTTTTCTCTTATTGAAGCGAAATTTTCGCCGTTGCACTTTTTTAGTACTCCAATCAAATATACATCCATTCTCATAATCTAATTTGTCCCGTATAAACTTATCT
The DNA here is from genome assembly GCF_029499605.1 of Hyla sarda. Lineage (NCBI taxonomy): Eukaryota > Metazoa > Chordata > Amphibia > Anura > Hylidae > Hyla > Hyla sarda. The sequence continues at coordinate 119,636,502 of NC_079195.1, forward strand.
CTCTTTTTGTCCTCTATTTCAGCTTGTGTTGTTAAAAAGATGTTATCAAGCTTTTTCATCAACGGGACAAATTGTTCAGTTAGACGGGTTCTTAATTCTGTTTTCACCCAGCACAGGTCAGATGTAAGCAACTCATACTCTTTTTCATTTTGCTGCAGCACAATGCACATTAAAGTAAAGGCATGCGATAGATGGGCCTCTCTCCATTTTTGTAAAAGTCTTCTCATCTTCTGAAAACTGCACTGGATCCTACGGGATCTCCCTTACGCATGTTGTGTAGTATACTATGTTACGTGCATAGGAAAATCGTGTAAACCTTCAAGATTGCGTCCTAATCAGATGTTATATGGAAAAAATATAACTTTGGGTGACGAGGGGGGTGTCAACATTTTCTTCTGCAACCAAAGCTACGCCACTGAAGCTGGTACATTTGTGCCAGCTTCAGTAATAGTCTTATTTAAATCATTTAAATACAATTTTCGAAACCAAAATACTCCTTTAGCATTTTATGGTGTCATCAAATGCTTGGCTATTGCAGTTCTGCAACGGAAATCATCTTTGTGCAGTGCTGACCTGGTGGTTCTCACTGATACAGGTGCCCTTAAACTTGCATAAAACTCTACAGTAATTTGAGGGGCTCTAGTTTTGTGTTTTTGGCTATAATTTGACAAAGTGCTCATCTGTACCTCGCATCAAGCTTTGACTTTCAACCACAACTCCTTGGGGGTGATTTATCAACTCTTGGGTAGAGGAAAAGTTGACCAGTTGCATACCTCCCAACCGTCTTGGATCTGACGGGACATTCCAGTTTTTTGGGGGTAATGTCCCGCCATCCCGAAACGGCCTCCTGTTGTCCCATTTTTTTAATTACTCACACAGCCGACGAGGGTCCACTGGGGCTGGCAGTCACTGGTACTTTAAATTCCACTTCATCAAAGGTTTCATGGATGCAATAATTAAGTCCTTTGGATAACAAACTGAGGAATTGACTGGCCAGATAGATTAATTACTGATGGTACTTGGGCCTCTTTGCTATTACTAGCTAGTCCTTCCAGGTGACTTGCTTTCTTTTTTTGCGCTGTATTGCTTCGAGTGTTGTTTTTTCTTCTGCCCTCCCCGGCGGATCTTCCTTCTAAAGGGGCCACTTCTTTCGAATTTTGAGGATTTTGAGGACCTTTTGCTTCATCCGAAAGACTGGAGTCGGAGTCGGTTGTTCCGTAATCTTGGTGTTTTCTCTTATTGAAGCGAAATTTTCGCCGTTGCACTTTTTTAGTACTCCAATCAAATATACATCCATTCTCATAATCTAATTTGTCCCGTATAAACTTATCTCTCTTTTTGTCCTCTATTTCAGCTTGTGTTGTTAAAAAGATGTTATCAAGCTTTTTCATCAACGGGACAAATTGTTCAGTTAGACGGGTTCTTAATTCTGTTTTCACCCAGCACAGGTCAGATGTAAGCAACTCATACTCTTTTTCATTTTGCTGCAGCACAATGCACATTAAAGTAAAGGCATGCGATAGATGGGCCTCTCTCCATTTTTGTAAAAGTCTTCTCATCTTCTGAAAACTGCACTGGATCCTACGGGATCTCCCTACTTACCTAAAAGACACAGATGAGTTCCTTGAGATAGGAGAGGGTATGAAAACTGTAAGCTTGCCTCTGTCGATGTGGAGTCCCTCTTCACCCAAATCCCCCATGACATGGGGGGTCAGAGTAGTGGAGGGGCTCCTCATGGACATGGGCAAGGACCCCATTTTGGTAGAGCTAATCAGTGAGTCCCTGAGGTTTATCTTGCATTAAGATTTAACAACAAATGGTACCAACAGATTTCTGGTACTGCAATGGGTACGCCCTTTGCATGTACCGTTGCAAATCTGTTCCTTGCAGCATGTGAAAAGGTCCATATTTTTTCAGCAAAAAATCCCTTCGCAAAATTCACTAACAATATTCTAAAGGTACATGGATGACATATTTATAGTGTGGGGAGGAGATCTCCAATAATTTGAGTCCTTTGTTTTATACTTAAATGATAATGAGTTTAACATGCTATTCACTTCTATCTATGGAGGTACTGAACTTGACTTTCTTGACGTGCGTGTGGAGGTAAAAAATTTAGAAATTATTACATCTAATTTTAGAAAACCCTGCGCAAGTAATGCCCTCCTGCATTACAGGAGTTACCACCCCCGCATGTCAAGAATGCAATACTTTACGGCCAATTTATTAGGTTACGGAGGATTAATAATACAAAGGAGAAATTTATCCAACAAGCCGATGATTTGAAAACTAGATTAGAAGCCAGGGGTTACCCAAAAACATCCATACTTACTGCGTATGAAAGAGCCAAAAACATAAACAGATCTGATCTCTTCAAGAAAAATAGACATAATCAGTCAAAGAAAGATCTGTTTTCTCATTCAAGCATTCTGATATGGATCACAAAATTCAAAATGCCATTCGAAAATATTGGGGAATTATTGAAGCAGATCTAGATCTTGCAGAGACAGCAAAAAATGGTCCTTTCTTCTCGTACAGACGAAATAAAACTTTAGCTAGCGAGCTAGGTTCCAACCAATACAAAGAAAAAATAAAAACTAATTGGCTCACCAAAAAGGGAATTTTCATTGCGGGCAGTGTTCCTTCAGTGAATTTAATCTACAAGCAAAACACTTAAAAGTAGGAAGCATCGAGTGCAGAGTAAACAGTTGAATAACTTGTAAGAGCAAATTTGTTGTGTATGTGATCCAATGCCCTTGCGGATATTTTTATATCGGAAAAACGATCCGTTGTCTATATATTAGAATACGTGAGCATTTTCGCTCTATCCGCACGGGCATTGGATCACCACGATTAATAGAGCATGTGAGAACTCGACATGACAGTGACCCTAAAGTATTTAGATTCTCCGGTTTAGAATTAGTGCAATGTCCCTTTAATGGAGGTGACAGGCAAAAATTACTATTACAGCAAGAGGCCAAATGGATCCTGCGGACAGACGCAGAAGGCCCATTAGGTCTCAATGAGAAAACTGATATGTCTGTCTTTTTATGAAATGTATCCATGTTTCACTTTTTTATATTTATTTTTTCAAGTGTAACTGTAGCTTTTGGTTGTTCTCTTGTTTTAGCATTTTTGCCTCTTTCCTGCCTCGCAGTTACCCTCTTTAAGGGTATTTTTGAAAAATGTTGGGTTTGAACTGCCCTATTATATACCCCTCAGTCCACTTTATCCCCGTATTCTGTTTTAGTTTCCCACATACCCCTGGATTCAGACGCGGAAGCATTACCGGAATGAAGCAGGAGAGGTGGCGTCCTAGTTGCCATGACTCCAAATCACGAGTAAAGCACCTTAGTAGCGCCGGTGCTGCTCATTGGTCGGAATGCGTTCCGATCTGTGGGTTGGGCTGAGCGCACGTGGGTCGGCCCATATGGTGTGGAGGAATGGCTGCTCAGGAACGCAGCTCTCATCATCGCTCTTATGGAGCTCCGATTGAATAGGTACCTATAGCAGGTAATTAATTATAGTTCAGGTGAGTAGTGTGGGAGGGGGGGCCTGTATTTAACCCCTTAAGGACCGAGGGTTTTTCCGTTTTTGCATTTTTGTTTTTTGCTCCTTGCCTTTAAAAAATCATAACTCTTTCAATTTTGTACCTAAAAATCCAAATGATGGCTTATTTTTTGCGCCACCAATTCAACTTTGTAATGACGTCAGTCATTTTGCCCAAAAATCTACGGTGAAACGGGGGAAAAAATCATTGTGCGACAAAATTGAAAAAAACCCGCTGTTTTGTAACTTTTGGGGGCTTCCGTTTCTACGTAGTACATTTTTTGGTCAAAATGACACCTGATATTATTCTGTAGGTCCATACAATTAAAATGATACCCTACTTATATAGGTTTGATTTTGTCGGACTTCTGGAAAAAATCATAACTACATGCAGGAAAATTAATACGTTTAAAATTGTCATCTTCTGACCCCTATAACTTTTTTATTTTTCCGTGTATGGGGCGGTATGAGGGCTCATTTTTTTCGCCGTGATCTGAAGTTTTTAACGGTACAATTTTTGCATTGATAGGACTTATTGATCGCTTTTTATTCATTTTTAAATGATATAAAAAGTGACCAAAAATGCACTATTTAGGACTTTGGAATTTTTTTGCGCGCACGCCATTGACCGAGCGGTTTAATTAATGATATATTTTTATAATTCGGACATTTCCGCACGCGGTGATACCATATATGTTTATTTTTATTTTTATTTACATTTTTTTTTTTATTATTGGAATAGGGGGGTGATTCAAACTTTTAATAGGGGAGGAGTTAAATGATCTTTATTCACTTTTATTTCACTTTTTTTTTGCAGTGTTATAGGTCCCATAGGGACCTATAACACTGCACACACTGATCTCCTATGCTGATCACTGGTTTCTCATAAGAAACCAGTGATCAACGATTCTGCCTCATGACTGCTCATGCCTGGATCTCAGGCACTGAGCAGTCATTCGGCGATCGGACAGCGAGGAGGCAGGTAGGGGCCCTCCCGCTGTCCTGTCAGCTGTTCGGGATGCCGCGATTAGCCGCGGCTATCCCGAACAGCCCGACTGAGCAAGCCGGGAACTTTCACTTTTAGCCGAGCGGCTCAGCTCTGAGCGCGCGGCTAAAGGGTTAATAGCGCTATTAGCTGCGTTATATCAGAAGAGCAGGACCAAGGACATACCGGTACGTCCTTGGTCCTTAAGGGGTTAAGGACAAAAGCTGCGAGCAGGTAACTGAGAGAGCCAGAAGATGCGCGACTAGCGTGAAACACGTGTCGCTCCACATGCACCTGCACCTTAAACCCGAGACCCTGTATTGTTCAGCGAATAAATAGCACTGCAAGAAGAATCGGTGAATGCAGCTTAATTTCTGGTCTATTACGCACATGTACTTTTATATTGGTAGCCTCTGTTTATCCGATTAGTGATCCTTGTGTATTGTAACTGTAATTTTAGTAGGCATCTAGAGCAGTGTATCCCAACCAGTGTGCCTCCAGCTGTTGCAAAAGTACAACTTTCAGCATGCAACAGTTATAGTTTTGCAACAGCTGGAGGCACACTGGTTGGGAAACACTGCTCTAGATATAAACAGATTGTTTAAAGTCCAAGAGGTATCTTGGTTGGGAATTGAAGCCTAGCCCACATTAGGAAGTTGCATCATTTTCAAATGTAGAATAACTAAGTTTCGTTTATAGAAAAACAAAACCACAAAAGGGATCTGCAGAATATTAAGGAACATAATGTGCCATTTTCTTTTAATTCTACTGATGGCTGTGTGATTTATCTTATTTTGTGGTTAGATCTTGAAATCTTATGTACCTAAAAACACCTTTTAGGCCTCCTCAACCTCGTGTGTGAATTGTCAAAGTGGAAACACTGGCCCTCATTTACGATTGCAAACCCGACATGTTTTGTCGGGTTGTGCGCCAGATTCTGTCGCATTGTGCCAGAAATTCTGTCTGCGCCAGAATGTGCACCAGAATTTGCACCAAAATTGAAAAAATCCCGACTAACTCTCCTTTTTGCTACGAAAACCCGAAAAGGGGCATGTCCGCCGGGAAAAGGGAGTGTGGTCTCCGAAAAGGAGCGTGTTCCCGACATTTTCTCAAAAATACAACATATTTACTAAGGTTTCCACAGAAAATGTGGTGGATTTGAGCTGAGGAAAACCAGACAGATCAGAGCATGTGTAAAAAAAGCTAATTTTAGGAAAAGTGCAAAATGTAGGGAAACCTCATGGAAAAAAAATTGTAGGGAATTAAAACCCCACAAAGAAACCTACACTCCACTCTTAGTAAATGAGGGCCACTGGGCATGCACTCTTTTTTTTTTTTACTATGGAATATAAAGTACCGTCTGGCCACTGCATTCTTTTTTTTTTTTACAACAAAATGTGCAAATAATGCCATGGAAACAGGAGTGGATACTGTCTATGAAACCAATGTTATGGTTAGGTGAATGCACACCAACAGGCTTACACATTAAGAATGATTACTAGGATGTACCACATTGTGGAATTGTTGTGGTTCATAGCATTGTTTGACCAAGCATTACTCCAGCAAGATGCATCTACAGACTATACCACATGTGACAAAATCTCCCCCACTAAAGCTCCAGTTATGAATAAAATGTTATCTGTGGCAGATTTATTTTAATATTTGACTGTGTACATTACCCCCTAGGGAACATGCACCGTAAATAGCGCCATACATTTCCGTCGTGGCTATGAAACAAAAGCAGGAGCTGTTTTCACTTTATTGTGGATGAGTTCAAGCTGTGATTAGCAGCTGGGCACTCACCGCTAATTTCTGCTGTTAACTCTTTAGATGCTGTTATCAATGCCAATCACAGCATCTTTAGAAAAAATGACAGACGCCTTTGGGTTCCGGGGGCTCATCAAACCCCCGCAGTGTTATCGCAGGGGTCTGATGAGTTATAAGAGTAGCCAGAGGTCTCTTACCCTCCTTCTACATACAGGATCGCTCAAATTGTTATACGGTCTGCCTAGGCAGGTTGTATCGCTGATAGTACTGATTAGTACTTTGTTATTGCCATTTTTTTTAGTAATATATTTCATGTAATTCATGGTTTGGTATATTGAGCAACTGGGCTAAAAGTCTACTGTCCATAATCTCCCATATGCCTCTATGTGGGGGTGGTCCTGAGCATGATTTACCCAGTTAAGAAAAATTACAATACATACCAGTATCTACACTGCATAAAAAAATAAAGGGAGCACTAAGATAACACACCCTAAATATGAATGAATGAACTAATCATATGAAATACTTTCGTCTTTACACAGCTGAATGTGCTGACAACAAAATCACACAAAAATTATCAATGGAAATCAAATTTATCAACACATGGAGGTCTGGATATGGAGTCACACTCAAAATCAAAGTGGAAAACCACACTACAGGCTGGTCCGGCTTTGATGTAATGTCCTTAAAACAAGTCAAAATGAGGCTCAGTAGTGTGTGTGGCCTCCATGTGTCCGTATGACCTCCCTACAATGCCTGGGCATACTCCTGATGAGGTGGCGGACAGTCTGTGGTGCAACGTGGCGTTAGTGGATGGAGCGAGACATGATGTCCCAGATGTGTTCAATCGGATTCAGGTCTGGGGAACGGGCGGCCAGTCCATAGCATCAATGCCTTCCTCTTGCAGGAACTGCTGACATACTCCAGCCACATGAGGTCTAGCATTGTCTTGCATTAGGAGGAACCCAGAGCCAACCACACAAGCATATGGTCTCACAAGGGGTCTGAGGATCTCATCTCGATACCTAATGGCAGGCAGGCTACCTCTGGCAAGGACATGGAGGGCTGTGCGGCCCCCCAAAGAAATGCCACCCCACACCATTACTGACCCACCACCAAACCGGTCATGCTGGAGGATGTTGCCGGCAGCAGAACGTTCTCCCCGGTGTCTCCAGACTCTGTCACGCCTGTCATATGTACTCAGTGTGAACCTGCTTTCATCTGTGAAGAGCAAAGGGTGCCAGTGGCAAATTTGCCAATCTTGGTGTTCTCTGGCAAATGCCAAATGTCCTGCACGGTGTCGAGCCTGCATATCACCCTCATGGAGTCTGTTTCTGACCGTATGAGGACCGTAGGACACATGCACATTTATGGCCTGCTGGAGGTCATTTTGCAGGGCTCTGGCAGTGCTCCTCCTTGCACAAAGGCAGAGGTAGCGGGCCTCCTCCACGTCTCCTGATGTCTCCTGGCCTGTCTCCTGGTAGCACCTCCATGCTCTGGACACTACGCTGACAGACACAGAAAACCTCCTTGCCACAGCTCGCATTGATGTGCAATCCTGAATGAGCTGCACTACCTGAGCCACTTGTGTGGGTAGCACAGCAACTGAGAAGTGGTCTGTAGTCACCACCTGCAGAATCATTCCTTTATTGTGGGTGTCTTGCTAATTGCCTATAATTTCCACCTGTTGTCTGTTCCATTCGCACAACAGTATGTGAAATTGATTATCAATCAGTGTTGCTTCCTGAGTGGACAGTGTGATTTCACAGAAGTATGATTGACTTGGAGTTACATTTTGTTGTTTAAAGGGGTATTCCAGGAATTTTTTTTTATTTGTCTATGCTACAGGGGCTGTAAAGTCAGTGTAGTTCATAATATAGTGTCTGTACCTGTGTGTGATGGTTTTCTCACAATTCTTATGTGATTTTCACCCCAATATTTATTTTTAACAGCATACAAAATGACTGTTGTCTCAGATTTTTCCCAGGTTACAATGTGGCTGAGACTTGACTCACTAGTCAGCTGATGACAGGGAGCCTGTCTGCTTAATGGGTGGAGGCATTAATCTGCAACTAATGCAACAGCTGTAGGCACCCTGATTGAAAATCATAGGTCTTTTGAATGGATGTATGGGAGGGAGGAAAATGGAATTATGAGATTTGTAGTAAAAAAGAAAACAAACAGGAAATACCAGTTCACAAAAAGATAACCACAGTGTTATGGTAATCTCCTTAACATCCTTCCTAGGCATGTCCATTACTGCCTTCCAGGTACGTACTAAAATCACCTTATGGTGGATAACTCCTTTAAGTGTTCCCTTTACATTTTTAATTTTCACGGACCACTCTTCCAAAAATCTGTCAGACAGCTGTGGGACGTAAAGGCTCACTGTACCCCTTAATACATTACGTGAGGGGTGTAGTTTCCTAAATGGGGTCACATGTGGGGGGGGTCCATTGTTCTGGCACTATGGGGGCTTTGTAAACACACTTGGCCTTCAATTCCGGACAAATTTTCTCTTCAAAAGCCCAATGGCGCTCCTTCTTTTCTGAGCATTGTAGTTCGCCCGCAGAGCACTTTACATCCACATATGGGGTATGGTCTTACTTAGAAGAAATAAGGGTTACAAATTTTGGAGGGCTTTTTTCCTATTTTAGAAAATGAACAATTTAGGATAACACCAGCATTTTAGTGAAGACATTTTTTTTTACATTTTCCCATCCAACTTTAACGAAAATTCGGCAAACACTTGTGGAGTGTTAAGGCTCATCATACCCCTTGTTACGTTCCGTGAGGGGTGTAGTTTCCAAAATTGGGTCACATGTGGGTATTTATTTTTTTGTGTTTATGTCAGAACCGCTGTAAAATCCGCCACCCCTGTGCAAATCACCAATTTAGGCCTCAAATGTACGTAGTGCGCTCTCAGTCCTGAGCTTTGTTGTGCACCCGCAGAGCATTTTACACTCACATATGGGGTATTTCCGTACTCAGGAGAAATTGCGTTACAAATTTTGGGGGTCTTTTTTCCTTTTACCGCTTGTGAAAATAAAAAGTATGGGGCAACACCAGCATATTAGTGTAATTTTTTTTATCTTATTACACTAACAGGCTGATGTAGCCCCCAATATTTCCTTTTCATAAGGGGTAAAAGGAGAAAAAGCCCCCAAAATTTGTAGTGTAATTTCTCCCGAGTACAAAAATACCCCATATGTGACCCTAAACTGTTTCCTTGAAATACGACAGGGCTCCGAAGTGAGAGAGCGCCATGCCCATTTGAGGACTAAATTAGGGATTGCATAGGGGTGGATATAGAGGTAATCTACGTGAGTGATTCCCAAACAGGATGCCTCCAGCTGTTGCTAGACTCCCAGCATGCCTTGACAGTCGGTGGTGGTCCGGAATGCTGGGAGTTATTGTTTTGCAACAGCTGGAGGCTCCTATTTTGGAAACACTGCTGTACAATATGTTTTTCATTTTTATTGAGGGGGACAGTGTAAGTTGGTGTATATGTAGTGTTTTATCATTTATTATGTGTTAGTGTAGTGTAGTGTTTTTAGAGAACATTCACACAGGCAATGGTTTACAGTGAGTTTCCAGCTAGGAGTTTGCGCTGTGGGGAAAAATTTGCCGCATACTTGAAGCAGGAGACTCACTGTACACCTGCTCGTGTGAATGTACCCTGTACATTCACATGGGGGGGGGAGGCAAACCTCCAGCTGTTTCAAAACTACAACTCCCAGCATGTACTGACAGACCGTGCATGCTGAGAGTCATACTTTAGCAACAGCTGGAGGCACACTGGTTGGAAAACCTTCAGTTAGGTTCTGTTACCTAACTCAGTATTTTCCAACCAATGTGCCTCCAGCTGTTGCAAAACTAAAACTCCCAGCATGTACTGACAGATCGAGCGTGCTGGGAGTTGTACTTTAGCAACAGCTGGAGGCACACTGGTTGGAAAACCTTCAGTTAGGTTCTGTTACCTAACTCAGTATTTTCCAACCAATGTGCCTCCAGCTGCTGCAAAACTACAACTCCCAGCATGTACTGATTGCCGAAGGGCATGCTGGGAGATGTAGTTATGCAACAGCTGTAGGTACGCAACTACTACTCCCAGCATGCCGAAACAGCTGTTTGCTGTTCGTGCATGCTGGGAGTTGTAGTAGTGCAAGATCTAGAGGGTCACAATTTAGAGATCACTGCACAGTGATCTCCAAACTGTAGCCCTGTAGCTGTTGCAAAACTGCAAATCCCAGCATGCCCAAACAGCAAACAGCTGTCTGGGCATGCTGGGAGTTGTAGTTTTGCAACATCTGGAGGTATACAGTTTAGAGACCACTGTATAGTGGTCTCAAACTGTAGCCCTCCAGATGTTGCTAGGGAGCCACATCGCCGTCCTCTTCTGCCACCAATCCCCGCCGCCGATCAGTGCCTGCTGGCGCCGCCAATGGCTGAGTGGACTTTGGCGCCGATCCTCGTCGGTTTCCCCGTTCTGCCCAGCCTATTGTGGGTGGGCAGAACGGGGAAACCGAAAGTTAACCCCCGGCCCCCGATCTGCTATTGGTCGTCGCTTCTTGACGACCAATAGCAGGGACAGGAGGGGTGGCACCCCTGCCACCTCACTCCTATCCCTTCAGGGGGATTGTGGGTGTCTTGGACAACCCCGATCCCCCTTATTTTCCGGGTCAGTATAGACCCGTATGACCCGGGATCGGCACAAATCGCCGGTGTGAATTCACCGGCGATTTGCGTTGATCGCCGACATGGGGGGGGAGGGGTCTGATGATATCAGATCGATATCAGCAGTCAACCCGGTCCGGTCCCCCTTGGTCCTTAAGTACCAGGGTTTCAGGGCGTACCCATACGCCCGTGGTCCTTAATGGGTTGAGATGTCCCCTGATATGCTGTTTTGGTGTATAGGAGCCCCGATAGGATTCTTGCATGGGGATTGAATCCTGTTCACACAAGGTCTCAATTTCTCATCTGTATCTCTCTATCTTTCTAATCACTAACTGTCCCTATTTCTGTCTATCTCCCTCTTTCTCTCTCCAGCAGTTACGCCGCTCTGAATGTAGTGGGTGACATCACTGCCCTCTTATCTGTGTAAAGATGCCCTCCCCCTTGCTGTGTCCTATTGGCCTTTGTACTGATTGAAACAGTAAGCAGCAAATCACATTATAGACCTGGGTTATCATGTGATCTGCTAATGACCTGACACAGCTCCCTGGCCGCCCTGCTTCTTCAGTCTGCCCAAAAAAACATGCTTCCTTTTTTTTTTGCACTATTTACTGGCTCACATGAGCCAAACCGGTAAAAGCTCGAGTGTCCACCAAGCCGGAAAAATCCTACAGTTCGGGTCGAATTGGGCTCGCTCATCTCTAATAATGATCTCAACTAACTGGTAAAGAGAAGCATTAGATTTTCACCAAATGCTCTCTCATCATAGTGCTCTGAGCTGGATGATATATTTTTGTTGTTTTAAAATGTTATTTTGCTCATTATATGTGGGGCACAAATGCTGCTATACTTAACACTCCAGGGGCTTTCATGGTATCTGGAGAATTTTCTACAGCTACTCTGTAATGGGCGTCTCCAGAATTGGTGCTACCATCTTGTCCCTTTTAGCACTGCGGTTCCATTTGCAGCTCGAGGGGGGCAAAGCTATGTAAACCTGCTAAGTGCTCAGTTCGGCCTATTTGAATCCTGTTGAGCACATGCTGTCACCAGTTAGCTCATAGAGTCCGCATTCTTTGGATTACATTGCTTTGTTTTACTTTTTTTTCTGATTTACTTCTGGTACTTCTGGTGTTCTATGGATTTAAACTTTGCTATTTATTCCTTTTTAACTTATAATTTTTTTATATTCCATGTCTTTTTAGATATTTCATCTCCCAGGGATGAATCAGACTGGGGGTCTTTAGCCAGGAAGTCCTCTACCAAAAGGAAGCTTTTAGCCTGCTATGAGTGTAACACTCCTTTGGAGAAGTCTTATAAGTACTCCTGCTGTGTCAGCTGCCATCCCTAAGTCCAGTCTCAGAGTGAGCAGACCATAATGACCTAGGTGAAGGTCTATGTCCAGGGCTCTGTTAGGCAGTTGCAGCACACTGTTCTGGACCCAAGACTCTGTGAAAGTTCACGTTCTTCGCCATCAACAGAGGACCACAAGTCTCCTACTTAACTCCTGTATAGACGCAGAGGCTCATGCAGTCCATCAGGTCAGGGGACCATGATATTGATCAGGGGGAATCTTCCGATCCTATCTCTGGAGGATCAAGGGTTTTCAAAGCAGATGAGGCCCTTCTCTCTGTCATGAAAATTGAATGGATTGCACCAGAAAAAGGACCAGTTCTAACCAAAAGGTTTAGAGCTGTTACACCTAGCTCTTTGGCCGGATATGCTGGCCGTGAGCACTATCCTGCTCTGTTCGCTTCTGCTGGCGGGCCCAGGATTCGCATCGCGGGATGCACCTGCATGCGCATCTCGGGCCGTCACTCACCTTTCCTATCTGCTGTTCCTCCTGTAGTCTCGCATCACCGGCGCGTGTCCCGCAGCAAGACCCTCTTTGCGGCGGGCTCTGGTGAAAACCAGCTGCACCTTAGACTCCACTCCCTGGTATGGCTAACGTCATCTTCAACACAGGTCCAGTGGATCCACTACCACCTGCCGTAACAGTAAGATCCGGCCATGGATCCCACTGGGGTGCCTCTGCTAGATGTTACGGATCTTTCTACCATCGTGGCTCAACAGTCGCAGCAGTTAGCTCGTCAGGCGCAACAACTGAATCAATTGTCTGCCATGATGCAACAGCTTCTTGCAGCCCAGCAGCAACAACAGCAACAGCAGCCGCAACCCGCTCCTGTGTCTCCTCCTGTACCTGCAGTTCCTTCCGGATCCAAGCTTTGTTTATCCTTGCCCACAAAGTATGAATGGGATCCTAAGTTGTGTAGAAGCTTTGTGACTCAGTGCTCTATGCATTTGGAGCTCATGGCGGATCAGTTTCCTACAGAGCGAGCTAAAGTGGCCTTTGTGTTCAGTTTATTGTCCGGTGAAGCCCTGGCCTGGGCTACTCCTCTCTTGGATTGTAATGATCCGGTGTCTTCAAACCTGCAGGCCTTTCTCTCAGAATTCTGTAATGTCTTTGAAAAATCCATGCAGGCCTCCTCGGCCAAGACAGCACTTCTGAACCTCAGCCAAGAGAATTCCTCTGTTGGTGACTACGCAGTTCAATTCCACACTCTTGCCTCTGAACTGGTTTGGAACGACGAGGTCTTGCGTGCTACATTTAAAAAAGAATAGTCCAGTAGAATCAAGGATGCTATCGCTGCTCATGATCCTCCGTCTACCTTGAGTGAGCTTATCCATTTGGCCACTCGAATTGATGTGCTTTTTGCCAAGAGGCAGGAGGATCTTCGTATTGGAAAGAGAACCTGTTCGAACACGGCGATTTCCTCGTCCACCTCTACCATCTCCTTTGCCTCCTTCTGAAGTGGCAATGCAGGTGGATCGGTCTTGCTTAACGCAGCAGGAAAGATCCCGTCGACGCAATGAGAATTTGTGCCTATATTGTGCTAGTCCGGAGCACTTTCTCAAAGACTGTCCTATACATCCTCAGCGTCCAGGAAATGCTATCACCTAGGACACGTGGGAGAGGTGTGCCAGGGTGTGAATATCTCTCCTCGTTTGACCATGCCGGTTCTAGTTTATACTCCTGTCAAGACATCTTTCTCCGCTTCTGCCTTTTTGGATTCTGGTTCCGCTGGAGATTTTATTGATGCTTCCCTGGTCCATAAACATCGTCTCCCAGTGACTCGGCTTCCTAAGTTTTTGTACATTTCTTCCGTCAATTGAGAAAACCTGAACTGAACGGTGCCATTCCGCACTGAACCTCTCATTATGCAAGTGGGTGTGTTCCATAAGGAAAAGATTGAGTTCTATGTGCTTCTTCTCGGCCTTCCTTGGCTCCAAAGTCACACTCCACTTCTCGACTGGAAATCTGGTGAGGTCACCCCCTGGGGACCTTTTTGCCAAAGCCAAGTCTTGTGTCTACCTAGCCTAAGTCTGTCTCTTCACTTTCTTCTATTCCGGGTCTGCCTTTTCCTTTTCAAGAATATTCTGATGTATTTTGCAATAAGTAGGCCGAGACTCTTACACCACATCATCCCTATGACTGTCATATTGACCTGCAGCCTGGACCTACTCCTCCTCTGGGAAGAATTTATCCTTTGTTTGTTCCAGAGACACAAGCTATGGCACAATACATTCAAGAGAATCTCCAAAAGGGCTTTATTCGTAAATCCACCTCTCCTGCTGGAGCTGGTTTCTTCTTTGTCGGGAAGAAGGATGGTTCTCTTCGTCCTTGTATTGACTACCGGGGATTAAACAAGATCACGATCAAGAATCGATATCCTCTTCCTTTAATTTCTGAACTTTTTGATCGTCTACGTGGTGCCAAGGTCTTCTCCAAGCTGGATTTTGCGGGGAGCATATAACCTCATTCGAACCCATAAGGGAGACAAATAGAAGATGGCCTTTAATACCCGGGATGGACCCTTTGATTACTTTGTGATGCCTTTCGGCCTCTGTAATGCACTGGCTGTCTTCCAAGAATTTGTCAACGACATCTTCCAAGATCTGCTCCATACGTGTGTAGTGGTGTACCTAGATGATATTCTGATCTTCTCACCCAATTTAGGGGTTCATCGCTCTCATGTCCGTTAAGTTCTACGGCGCTTAACCATCTTTTTTTTATCAATTCTTTATTTAAGTTTTCAAGAATAAGAACAAGTTAAAAAAGCAATAAAGTCAAGCCTTCGCAGGCAATGTGAGAAGAGACAATGGTATTGGCTTGACATGGTATAAATTGAAACGGCTCACAGGCCAAAGTCAAACAGTTTAGACAATGACAGCGAGGTAATAACCAGGTAACAAACAGGTGTTGAGGACAAACTCCGTGTTAAGTGTTATCAAGAAGAAATTAAAGAATCTGATCGTCCCAAGAGAGGGAAGACTCAAAGCTGTCCTCAATATCTAGCATCTGATAAGTATCGGTGGGTATCAGCCACCGATAAAGTAATGCTTCCTAACAGGTAGACTTATATGTAGGCAGGTAATAGAAAGGACAGAGAATCAAGAGTAAGAAAAGAAAGGGAGAAGAGGAAGAAGGGAAAAGAGTTGGGGGGGGGGGGAGGATAGATCTGACAAGGACAATACACAGGACCTAGAGAAGATAGGGGTAGACAACAGACTGGGACAAACAACAGATAGAGGGTTAGGAGGGATAGAAGGAGACACCAAGGAAAACAGGGGTGGGAGAGGGCAGGTAGGGGAGTACAGTGATCCCTCGACTTATGATGGCCCCGACATATGATCATTTCAACATATGATGGCCTCTCAGAGCCCATCGTATGTTGAAGGCAGCCTCGACATATGATGCTGCTGTGTGTCGGGGCCATCGTACAAACAGCTATCTGACAGCGCTGACAACTTCAGCAAATGACAGATAGTTGTATAATGTGCCCCGTGTGCCCCGTTCTGCCTCCTGTTACTCACATGCTTTCCTGCTAGCTCACGCAGGCTTCCACTGTGAGCTCTGTGTAAGCCCCCCCCCCACCAGGGCAGCCATAGCCAATAGCCTGCAGCATCTTGCTGCAGGCATCCAATGAGCTGTTCCCCTTCCTTTCCTATAGAGCTGTAGTCGGCAGGATCGTAATGAAGGACATTCTGTCCCCCCCTGAAGGTATTTAAAGAACTGTACAGTACTGTATGCGATGTCACACATCACATACAATACATAGACACACTATACACCCCATACATCAATGTTTCCCTATCAGTGTGCCTCCAGCTGTTGCAAAACTATAACTCCCAGCATGCCCAGACAGTCAATGGCTGTACATGCATGCTGGGAGTTGTAGTTGTGCAACAGCTGGCGGCACCCTGGTTCGTTAAACACTCCCCATACACTCCACATACAATGGTCATCCCAGAACCAATTGGCAGTTTCCCATAGAGATATGTATTCAACATACAATGGTTCCGAGGCCCCAGAACCAATTACTATTTTTACATAGACATATTTACTCGACATATGATGGTTTCAACATATGATGGTTCTCCTGGAACCAATTAATATCATATGTTGAGGGACCACTGTATCCTTAAGGGACATATCTATTCCACCGGTAGTCAGCGTCAGAGGCATTCATACAGGAAAGTAAGACTGGGGAAAGTGGTGTGTGATTATGTTGCCTGTTGAGAGATGTTCGTGTGGTGGACCCCAGGTGCCACGTGTAGTGAGGTCATAGACCTCTGCCACGGATTCCAAACTGTAAGGAAAAGATCATGAGTGTGAGTAGACCAATTGGAAAGCTCCTCCATTCTACACAGTTGGGAAACTTTGCTAACCCATTCCTGTAGTGTAGGAGGATCAGTCCATCGCCAGTGTATCAGAGGATCAGTCCGTCGCAGCTGCTAGAAGATGGAACATCAGTGATTTTCTGGCGAGAGTGCAAGTGGAGTTTGAAAGACCAAGAAATATTTGGATCACATTACATGTGATCCCACTATTGTGGATAACGTCTTGGTCAACTCCCTCCAGAAAGGGGCTATCACAGGGCAATGCCACCATATGAGACAAAGACCCTATAGCACTGTGGCATCGCCAACATGTTGCATCAGGCGTCAGTCCCCACAAGTGGAGCAGCTCCGGGGTACGGTACTATCTGGTTAATAATTTGTAGTGGCCTTCCTGCAATTTAACACATCTGGAGAATCCAGAAGCATTTGACAGTACCCATTTAGACTCTTCTGCTGTGAGTGATATGCCCAATTCCTTTTCCCAAGAAATGAGGAAGAGGGGGGGGGGGGGGGGAGCTCACACAGCTGTCCATGTAGCGTGCGCGATACAATGCTAGTTTAGGTCGTGTCCCAGAGGGAGTAGTGGCAAGTGCAAGGTTTTCTAGCCATCCCAGGTCAGTCCCAATGCCATACACCTTTAGCAATGAGGAGCAGGTCCTCCTAACTAAGTACACTTGGAAGAAGTTCAAAGATATGTCAGGTAATAGCAATTTAAGGGTAGCCTGTGTCAGGGGTTGTTCATTTGGGAATAAGTCTTTGATAGGAACATACCGTAGCAAGCTCTATGTTCCGTCTGTCTCCTGCGTATCAAGGAATAGTACGTAGGGAATTAATGAGCTGGGTAGGGTCGGGGACAGGAGTGGTTTAGATGTCCCTATGTGTTGCCGTCTCGTGTTGTATGCCTTCTTTACTGTCAGTGTACCTCGTAGCAACGGGTTAGATATCTTAGACAGGAAGGAACCTGCTGGCAACCACAGAGTCCTCTTGGCTGTAACACCCCTGACTAAGAGCTGAGATGTTTCCAATGAGGTGACTTGCAGAAGGCTAGTGAAGGAGACCATTTCCGCCCATCTCTGCAAGTGGACTACCCTATACTATTGTTCCACGTCTAGAAGGGCCAACCCTCCTTGAACCCTTCTCCTAATTAGTAGACTACGGGGTTTTTCCCCCGACCACAGAAATGTAGTGAAGAGTTTTTTCCATTGGAGAAGATAGGCTGTAGAAAGTGCTATAGGCACCATACGTAGAGTGTATAAGATAGATGGCATAATATATGTTTGTAAGAGACTCCTTCTGCCCATCCACAAAAGGAAGGGTAATTTGTAAGCCTCCAGCTGTGTATGCATTTTGCGTAGTAGAGGGACATAGTTCAACTTGAATAAGTTGGACAGTGAAGAGGGGATGGCAATGCCCAGGTAAGTGATATGTTTGGAGAGCCAGTTTTAGGGAGACCCTTGTTGAAGGGCGACAGCCCTGTTGTGCAGAAGGGATACGTTTAAGATCTCTGATTTCGTGTAATTAACTTTAAAGTTGGATAGGGATCCATATCTGTCTAAGAGGTTTTGTATTGCTGGTAGAGCCTGTTCTGGGTTTGAGATTAGTATCAGAAGGTCATCGGCAAACGCTGCAGTAGTGTGGCAATGACCCTCCACCCTAAGACTGGTTACCTCTGGGTGTTGCCGAATAGCTAGGGACCGGGACGGGGTATGGAGAGGGAGATCCAGTGTCAGGGTGGGCTGTGGGAAATAGGAGGAAGAGATGCGGGATAGGCCAGGTGGGGTTGGGAGGGGAAGGGGGTGATGATATCTTCCACGACTTCTCACAAGAGCGAAGGTCGTCCTACACTGACAAGGTCCGATCGGGAGATCCCCTCCCACACATTCCCATCCCAGTGACCAGCTATGGGAGATCCCTCTAGGCAGTAACAAATATGGGATCACACCTCCCAGTAAAACCATAAGAAATAAACATGTAATGAAGAAAACTCATAATACTCGTGGAGGCCAATATTGCGTTTGTTAGAATCTCAGGTGTCATCCGATATCTTCTGGGTCTTTGCTGTGTTCTTGCGATTCTTTGGGGACTTCATCTTGTCTCCTTTTGAAGCAGGAAGCAGCTTTGGAAGCGCTGGAAGTGCATAACACATATCAACCGGCAGCCATGAATGGACCTGTAGAGGCTCAATCCCCACAAAGTCCCACACTTTTTCCAATTCCTCTGGGTGGCGAACAGATATTCTCTTGCCATCTTTCAGTATAGAGATGCTGAAAGGGTATAGTCACAGGTATGGTATGCGCATTTCTCTAAGCTTCTGCAGAAGTGGATTCAGGACACTGCGCTTAGCCAGTGTAGGTGGGGCAATGCCCTGGAAGATTAGGATCGGGTGGCCTTCAAATTGGAGGGAGTCAGCTTCCCTGTTGGCTTTCAGTATGGCAGCGGTGTCAACAAAGCTCAGGAGGCCACAAACGAGGTCCCTCGGTGGCTCCGCTGGTGCAGGTTTAGGACGCAGGGCCCTATGCACACGTTTAATTGTAATGGCGGCTGCTCTCACTTCTCCTAGCAGCATAGGAAAGATCTGCTTCGTGATTCCCTGCAGGGCGTCTGCTGAATAGGATTCAGGTACCCCTTTTATCCGTAGGTTCTTGCGCCTACTCCGATTCTCCTGATCTTCCAACATAAGGAAGGCCCTGTTGAGCTGGGTCTCCTGGTGTCTCAGCTGGTGGGCAGCAGAGTCGCAGAAAGAGACTGTGTCCATCAGCGCGGTTTCTAAGTGGTCTGTTCTGTGCCCCGCTCCTGATTTTATTTCTGCCAGCTCCTGCAATACCGGGGCGAAGGCAGCTTGCATGGCCTTCGTAACAGCTTGTTGTACCGTTTTTCTTAAGAAGGCTTTGGTAATGGCCAGCTTGCCTTCTTCACCTCAGGAGTCCATCTGACTACCGCAGTAGCTTTCATCATCCATGTCTTCTTCCCTCTCCGCCACGCTCGCAGGAGCCGGCGCCATCTTGGAGAGTCTGGCGGGGCTGTGCAGAGTCCGTTTCTTTAAGAATTTGGCCATATCCGCCTGGCTTTTCTGCCCTTTCATGCTGCTGGGGGTGCCCCCCGGGCATTCCTTGTCTGCCTTTCCCATATTGGTGGTGTGGTAACTCAATTAATAGCAGGCTAGAGCTGTGGCTGTGGAGAGCAGGTCTGTCAAGCAGCCATCCAGCTCAGCGGTCAGGCTCCGCCCCTGAGATAACCAAACTCGAAAAATGCATATTCGAGAAATCCAGTCTCCAATTTCTGGGTTACATTGTTTCCAACCAAGGTCTTCAGATGGATCCTAATAAGTTGTCTGCAGTTTTGGGCTGGCCACATCCTACTGGCTTACGAGCTATTTAACGCTTTCTTGGGTTTGCCATTGATAGTTCATTCCACATTTCTCTGCCTTGGTTGCCCCGATTGTGGCTCTCCCAAAAGAAACTATAACCCCAAGTCTTGGACTCCTGAGGCCGAAGAGGCCTTCTCTCGATTAAAATCTGCATTTGCCTCTGCTTCTGTCCTCTCTAGACCTGATTCCGAGAAACCCTTCTTTTTGGAAGTAGATGCTTCATCCGTAGGAGCTGGGGTTGTCCTTACTCAAAAAACTCCCAAGGGCAAAACTGTAACCTGTGACTTTTTTTTCCAAAACCTTTACACCAGCAGAGAGGAACTACTCTATCGGAGATCGGTAACTCCTGGCTATTAAACTTGCCTTGGAAGAGTGGCGACATCTACTGGAGGGTTCATCTCATCCTGTTAGCATCTTCACAATCATAAAAATCTATTATACCTCCAGTCTGCTCAGCGCTTGAACCCAAGGCAGGCCAGATGGTCCCTTTCCTTTTCCAGGTTATTTATTTATTCATTTACGTCCTGCGGACAAGAATGTCAGAGATGATGCTCTTTTTCGATCTTCCAATGTGGTTGGTCTGGACTCCACTCCTAGACACATTGTTCCACCTGAGCGATTGGTTTCTGCTACGCCTGTCAATCTTCTGCAAGTTCCTCCTGGGAAATATTTTGTGCCTTCTCAACTGAGACGAAGAGTCTTGAATTGGGGACATTCTTCCTTGCTGGCGGGTCATTCTGGAGTACGGAAGCCCATCCAACTTATTTCTCGGCGTTACTGGTGTCTGAACCTTGAACGAGATGTCACAGATTTTTTATGTTCCTCCGCTATCTGTGCTCGCGACAAGACTCGAGACCAGCGGGCCTTCTACAACCTTTGCCTATTCCGAAAACTCCATGGTCTCACATTGCTGTGGACTTTATTACTGATTTGCCACCTTCCAGCAACAATACGTTCATTTGGGTTGTCGTTGAGCGTTTTTCCAAAATGACTAATTTAATTCCTTTGCCTGGGGAAACATTTTCTTCAGCTTATCTTCCGCCTTCATGGCCTTCCATCTCACATTGTCTCTGATTGAGGAGTGCAATTTTTTTCCAAGTTCTGGTGGGCTCTCTGATCTCGCCTTAAAATCAAGCTGGACTTTTCTTCTGCCTACAACCCACAGACCAACGGCCAGGTAGAGATAGTTAATCAAATCCTGGGAGACTATCTCTGTCATTTTGTCTCAGCTTGACAGGATGTTTGGGTCGATCTCTTAATCTGGGCAGAATTCTCTTACAATCCCAAGGATTCTGAGTCTACGGGGACATCACCATTCTTTGTTGTCTGTGGGCATCATCTTCGTCCTCCCCTTCCTCTTTCAGTCTCTTCTGGTGTGCCAGCGGTGGATGAACAGTTACAGGATTTCATGACCATTTGATAAGAAACCCGACACGCTTTGGAGCACGCCTCTTCCCGTATGAAGTTTCAGGCAGATAAGAAGAGAATGTCTCCTCCGACTTTCTTCCCTGGTGACAGGATCTGGCTTTCTTCTAAGTATATCTGTTTCAACTTGGCTCCTCACTACCTTGGACTGTTCGAGGTCTTGCAGAAAATGAATTTGGTCTCCTACAAGCTCCGTTTGCCATCTTCTCTACGCATTCCAAATTCCTTCCACGTCTCCCTTCTCAAGCCATTTTTCATCAACAGGTTTTCACAAAAGCACATCATCTCTACTGCTGTGTCTGGGTCTTCAGACATCTTCGTGGTCAAAGAGATCCTGGTGACTAAGACTGCGAGAGGGAAATGTTATTTATTAGTCGATTGGAAAGGTTTCGGTCCTGAGAAAAGGTCCTGGAAGCCAGAGGTGAATATCCTAGACCACGATTCGCTCCCAAAAAAATTCCCCAAAAGAGGGGGAGACTCAAAGGGGGTAGGGGGTAATGTTACACCTAGCGCTCTGGCCGGACACGCTGGACATGAGCTCTCCCCTGCTCCGTCTGCTTCTGCTGGTGGGTCGGGGATTGGCATAGAAGGACGCGCCTGCATGTGAATCTCGGGCCGTCACTCACCTTCCCTATCTGCTGTTCCTCCTGTAGTCTTGCATCCCCAGCACGGATGTCCCCGCGCACCGGTGCTTTAATATTTAAAGAGCCAGTGCGACCTTGATTGTTGCTTTCACCTGTGCCTTGTCTATAAGTGTGATCACCTCCCACACCCCCTTGCCGGATCTTTGCGCCTAGTGCCTCAGTGAAAGCAGTCATTGTGTTTGCCTTTCTGTGTTCCTGACTACTCTGCTTGTGACCTGACTACGCTCCTGTGCGGCCAGCCTACTGACCTTGCTACAGTTCTGTAACTGCCTTCCTGCCAGCCTCTCTACATGTCATTTCTCCTGAGTTGAGATACACCTAGCAGCCTGTGTGGTTGAGTCGTGCCAGGGGTAGCGACCTGGGTGCTGCCTGCCGCAGCAAGACCATCCCGCTTTGCGGCGGGCTCTGGTGAAAACCAGTGGCACCTTAGACTCCACTCCCTGGTACGGCTCACGTCATCTTCCACACAGGTCCAGAGGATCCACTACCACCTGCCGTAACAAGATCCATGTTCCCTATGGCAGAGAATTTGTTGGAATCCTGGGGATCCATTCCAAAGTTGGATATGACCATCTTAAGGTTATCCAAATGTACGGTGATTCCTGCAGTTGATAGGTCTAGTCTGCAGAATCCCATGGACAGGAGAGTGGTGTGTACTCTAAAGAGGGGTTACAATGCCATTGCTGCTTTAGTGACCATTGCTTCCTCGTAGGTCTCTAATTTTCTGAGGGTTTGATTCCAGCAAATCCAGGCAGATATAGATGGTGAATTCTTTAGAAATTACATCCTTGCTTCATTCAAGTCCATCAACCTTATGAAGGATGATATGTGCGACACTTTTCCTCGAAGGTGAAGCTCGCTGTCAAATCTAATCCATGGCACTGCTGTCAATGGCAAACCGGTCTGGTAAAAGACTTGGTCTGCAGACAATGGTTCAAAATATAATCTTTGCAGGCTGCGCTTTGAGCCAGGTAGGCTCTTTAGGTCTGAATTTGACCGCATTATGAAGGGTCTATCAGACAAGAAGAGGGAATGTCTTCCCCAGCAGTCCTTTTGGGGCAGAAGTAGACAGTAGCATGTGGGTAGGTCATCCTCTAAGTCGAGACCCCAAAGGGATTAGGGACAACAGAGAAGGGGTTCTAGGTGCTCCTGTGGAAAAAAAAAAGCAAGGACAAGAGGTCCATCTCTTTGTTGTCCCCCTGCTCTTCCTGTCATGGTTCTGGACCTTTTTCCTGCTCCTTTTCCTCATTTCCCAGTTGGAGGAAATCTACTACATTTATAAGGCAACTAGAATGAAATCATCCACGAATCTTAAATAACAGGTCTACTCGATAGACCTGTTATTTAATTCTGCAAAGCGGTTTTATCAACACAAGGCACCTTCTCGTAGAGAAGCAAGCTGTTCTGGAATTGTATATTCTAGAGTATCTGTACCAGGGTGCTTTGGAGGAGGTCCTGGCAGAGGAGCGGGAGTTAGGGATCTATTTTCCAGTGTTCCTAGTTTTGAAGGTTTCTGAAAACCTTCACATGATTATTGATCACCGAAGATGTGGTAGCTTTCAAGAGCTAAGGAGGTTTATGGAGTCAACCATCATACCGTACCTGGATGACTTTTAAAGGCCTCATTGTTACCTGTCCTCACCCAACACCTTCACATACAGTCATGGTCGTAGATGCTGGCACCCCTGAAATGTTTCAAGAAAATGAAGTATTTCTCACAGAAAAGGATTGCAGTAACACATGTTTTGCTATACACTTGTTTATTCTCTTTGTGTTTATTGGAACTAAACCAAAAAAGGGAGGGAAAAAAACAAATTGGACATAATGTCACACCAACCTCCAAAAATGGTCTGGACAAAATTATTGGCACCCTTAACTTAATATTTGGTTGCACACCCTTTGGAAAAAATAACTGAAATCAGTCGCGTCCTATAACCATCAATATGATTCTTCAGCCGGAATGTTGGACCACTCTTCCTTTGCAAACTGCTCCAGGTCTCTCTTATTGGAAGGGTGCCTTTTCCCAACAGCAATTTTAAGATCTCTGGGATTTAGATCGGGATTCATTGCTGGCCACTTCAGAACTCTCCAGCGCTTTGTTGCCATCCATTTCTGGGTGCTTTTTGATGTATGTTTGGGGTCATCGTCCTGCTGGAAGACCCAGATCTTGGACGCAAACCCAGCTTTTTGACACTGGGCTGTACAGTGTGACCCAAAATCCATTGGTAATCCTCAGATTTCATGATGCCTTGCACACATTCAAGGCACCCAGTGGCAGAGGCAGCAAAACGAACCCAAAACATCATTGAACCTCCACCATATTTCACTGTAGGTACTGTGTTCTTTTCTTTGTAGGCCTCATTTTGTTTTCGGTAAACAGTAGAATGATGTGCTTTACCAAAAAGCTCTATCTTGGTCTCATCTGTCCACAAAATGTTTTCCCAGAAGGATTTTGGCTTACTCAAGTTCATTTTGGCAAAACGTAGTCTTGCTTTTTTATGTCTCTGTGTCAGCAGTGGGGTCCTCCTGGGTCTCTTGCCATAGCATTTCATTCCATTTACATGTCAACAGATAGTTCGCGTTGACACTGATGCTCCCTGAGCCTGCAGAACAGCTTGAATATCTTTGGAACTTGTTTGGGACTGCTTATCCACCATCCAGACTATCCTGCATTGACACCTTTCATCAATTTTTCTCTTCCGTCCAGGGAGATTAGCTACAGTGCCATGGGTTGCAAACTTCTTGATAATGTTGTGCACTGTGGACAAAGGCAAATCTAGATCTCTGGAGATGGACTTGTAACCTTGAGATTGTTGATATTTTTCCACAATTTTGGTTCTCAAGTCCTTAGACAGTTCTCTTCTCCTCTTTCTGTTGTCCATGCTTAGTGTGGCACACACAGACACACAATGCAAAGACTAAGTGAATTTCTCTCCTTTTTATCTGCTTTCAGGTGGGATTTTTATATTTCCCCACACCTGTTACTTGCCCCAGGTGAGTTTAAAGGAGCATCACATGCTTGAAAATCTTATTTTTCCACAATTTTGAAAGGGTGCCAATAATTTTGTCCAGCCCATTTTTGGAGTTTGGTGTGACATTATGTCCAATTAGCTTTTTATCCTCCCTTTTTGGTTTAGTTCCAATACACACAAAGGGAATAAACATGTGTATAGCAAAACATGTGCTATTGCAATCCTTTTCTTTGAGAAATACTTCATTTTCTAGAAAAATTGCAGGGGTGCCAACATTTATGAATGTAACTCTCTTTTCTCCACCTGCTAGGGAGACTCATCAATTGGCAGAAGTCCAATGTCAACCCATCAGCTTCTGTGAAATACCTAGATAAGAGTTATGTTAGTTTGTTACGGAAGATAGTTACGGAAGAAATAGTTCATGAACTATTTCTTCCGTAACTATGTTCCGTAAAAACTAACGTCCGTTATCAATAACGGACTATAACGGATTCATACGGATATTAGAAAATCCCATAGACTATAATGGGATTTTCTAAAGGACGGATAGGATTTTGTTACTCCCGGAGACAGCTGATTTTCACATTGATCTTCCTACAGATGTTTAAAAACGGAGGATTTTGTAGTGTGAAAGAAGCCTAAGGTGAAGAGATTTTGTTTCCTGTACAAGGAGGACAACCCATTGGTGATAGATGCTTTGTCAATTCCTTAAAGGTTCAGACTGGTATACATCTTCCCTTGATTCTGAGGGTATTTGATAAAAATCAGGCAGGATTAAGCTTTAGTAAGAGCCATTATCTCATTCTAGACAAAGAGATCCTGGTATAACTAATTCATTCAGATGAGTCAAGGACAATTTAGGAAGTTTTTCCCACAGTTTTTCATTTAGCTCTGCCCAGATTCAACCTGGCAGCCTGGTGGTTAATCGGTCCCTAACAGCATTAGAAGGTCTTTTAGAGTTGGTCATGAGAACCCTGTCACATTCTAGAAAATAATCTAGAAAAAAGGCTTACCCCAGGATCATAAAAATTTTTTACTACCTGGTGCTATATTAAGAAAGTAGAGTTTGCAGATCCACCCATCCACGCTATGCTTCAGTTTTTTTTCAGGATAGGTTAGATAAAAGGGTTGTCTCCTCCTACTCTTAGGGTCCAAGTTTCCAGCTATCCCAGCCTATCTTCACAGACTAATTTCTCAAGACCATTTCATCAAGATGTTCCTGAAAGGAGCTGAGAGACTAAAACCTACAATTACAATGCTCACAAAAAACCCATAAAGGGAACACTTAAACAACACAATGTAATTCCAAGTCAATCACACTTCTGTGAAATCACACTGTCCACTCAGGAAGCAACACTGATTGCTCCATTTGCACAACAGCATGTGAAATTGATTGCCAGACAGCAGGTGGAAATTATAGGCAATTCGCAAGACACCCCCCAATAAAGGAGTCATTCTGCAGGTGGTGACCACAGACCACTTCTCAATTCCTATGCTTCCTGGCTGATGTTTTGGTCACTTTTGAAGGCTGGCAGTGCTTTCACTCTAGTGGGAGCATGAGACGGAGTCTACAACCCACACAAGTGGCTCAGGTAGTGCATCTCATCCAGGATGGCACATCAATGCGAGCTGTGGCAAGAAGGTTTGCGGTGTCTCTCAGCGTAGTGTCCAGAGCATGGAGGCGCTACCAAGAGACAGGCCAGTACATCAGATGACGTGGAGGAGGCCGTAGGAGGGCAACAACACAGCAACAGGACCGCTACCACCGCCTTTGTGCAAGGAGGAGCACTGCCAGAGCCCTGCAAAATGACCCCCAGCAGGCGACAAATGTGCATGTGTCCACTTAGTCAGAAACAGATTCCATGAGGGTGGTATGCAGGCCAGACACCGTGCAGGACGTTTGGCATTTGCCAGAGAACACCAAGATTGTCACCCTGTGCTCTTTACAGATAAAAGCAGGTTCACACCGAGTACATGTGACAGACGTGACAGAGTCTGGAGACACCGGGGAGAATGTTCTGCTGCCTGAAAAATCCTCCAGCATGACCAGTTTGGCAGTGGGTCAGTAATGGTGTGGGGTTGAATTTCTTTGGGGGGCGCCCTCCATGTGCTTGCCAGAGGTAGCCTGACTGCCATTAGGTACCGAGATGAGATCCTCAGACCCCTTGTGAGACCATATGCTGGTGCGGTTGGCCCTGGGTTCCTATCGCAAGAAAATACTAGACCTCATGTGGCTGGAGTGCGTCAGCAGTTCCTGCAAGAGGAAGGCATTAATGCTATGGACTGGCCCGCCTGTTCCCCAGACCCAAATCTGATTGAGCACATCTGGGACATCATGTATCGCTCCATCCACCAACACTACGTTGCACCACAGACTGTCCAGGAGTTGGCGGATGCTTTAGTCCAGGTCTGGGAGGACATCCCTCAGGAGACCATCCGCCACATCAGGAGTATGCCAAGGCATTGTAGGGAGGTCATGTGGGCATGTGCAGGCCACACATACTACTGAGCCTCACTTTGACTTGTTATAAGGACATTACAACAAAGTTGGATCAGCCTGTAGTGTGGTTTTCCACGTTGATTTTGAGTGTGACTCCATATCCAGACCTCCATGGGTTGATAAATTTGATTTCCATTGATAATTTTTGTGTGATTTTGCTGTCAGCACATTAAACTATGTAAAGATGAATGTATTTCATACGATTAGTTCATTCATTCAGATATAAGATGTGTTATCTTAGTGGGAGAAAAAGTGGTAAGCGCAGCTCACAGCAAAGAGATTGTGAGGTTAACTGAGAAATTCTCTCCACCCAAGAGAACAAAAAATAGTAAAGGAGAAAAGGAATACTCAGTCCTCTGCAAACTCACCCAAAATTAGGAAATATGATGGATGGATGGTTCAAAAAATGGAAAAAGCGCAGATTTCCAGATCAGTTTTAAATATAATTTATTGTATGCATAATCTCAATATAACAGATATATAAGAAAAAAAAATATATATATATAACAGCCGCAGGGCCCTACAGCTATATATGTAATAGAGTGTATGCCTGGAGAGAGAGTGAGCATATATAATATTGTAGACAGATTGTATCTGTAAAAATTATAACAAAAAGCAGTGTATGAAATTGACAATTCCTGACTGTATCATGAAATATTGGGACCGGTCCTATGAAATAAAATAAAAATGTAACACAAATCCTGTAAATAAAAAATGTAGCACAAATCCTGTAAATAAAAAATGTAGCACAAGTCGTATTGTAACAAAATAACAGTTCCCAGTTGTTTCAAGAAGTTGTGGCCAGTCCTGTAAATAAATAAACTGTAACAAAAGTCCTGGTGAGAGAAAAAAAAATGGTAGGAGAAACTCTTGTATAATAAATAGCAGCAAGCAGAGTTCTATGTAAGGAGCTGTCAGGCCCAAGGCCTGATTATGGAAACATATATGTGTATTATAAATTATAACTGTGTGTGATGGATTATCCAAGACATGGGTGAGAGGTCATTCAGACTGTGGGTTTGTGTATTGCATTTTATTGGGGGTCTGGCTGTTTGTTTACATCTCCTTTGAAGTCAAAGGCTTTTTTGAAGTCATGCACTCTGGTCCCATCATATAATCAAACAGATACGGGGCCAGAAAGAGAGAAGACCCCCTGGTTCGATCAGAGGGGAGGGGGGAATGGAGTCTCCCTTCCAAAAAGGCAGATATATAATATTTAACAATGCTAGACTCAGTGTGTTAAATGCTGTGCAACAAGCTGACAAGACCATCCTAAGAACAGCTGGAACTCACTCTCATGGACTGCTATATCATCATGCTGTAAGAACTTCATCTTTTGTTTTCTGAACTTGTCTTGCTAAAGTCTTTTATATATTTTTGTACCTGTATGTCATTTGTTCCTGTATTTTTATATATTTAGCACTGTGATACCTTTTATCAGATTAAATGTTTAATTAATCAGCTCTGGTCTTTGATCTCTAAATATATGAGCTCACCTTTCTGAAGGCAGCTCTGGTGGAAACACGTTTATCTAAGGGTTAATTTGGTGACTTGCTGGGACTAGTAGTGGATACCCAGAGGTCCGGTGGCCTTAACCCTTGCACCATCACACTCTCTCTAATGTCTTGGCTGGACCGATAGGGTGTGATCGTGACAACTGGTGGCAACGTTGGGATATATTTAGAGATTTTTAGTGCTTGCTCGATTTAACCTGTAAGAAAATCTTAGCACTAAAAAAGAAATTGCATACATCTTCTTGTGTGTAAATTCCAAAGACAGAGCTCAGTGCTGGTTTAAAAGACATACAAAAAGAGTGCAAGACAGTTTTGTCCTCCCCATCTCCCGTTTTACCTCCTCTGTCTCATCTCGGAAATATGGAGGCATATCGCAAGCAGTCCAAGCCTGCACTGGAGCTAATATGCCAAGAAAAGGACATCCCTACTGCAGGAAAGAACAAGGAACAACTTATTGCTGATCTTGTGGAGTATGATGCCCGTGCAGAAGAGCTGAGTGACATGAGGCAAAGTCCTACAGCTGGAACTGCCATCCAAGGACTGATATCTCCTGGGGAATATAACATTACTCCCCATCAGGACAGTACTCCCCATGAGGCCTTGGACTCTTATATGCGGACTGCCTTACAACACCTTGGGAATGTGGATGCCAATATGAAACTCCAACTGCTTCTCCAGTACCAAACTGCAAAGAGAGAGGCACAAGCTGCTGAGAGAGAGGCTCAGGCACGAGCCGCAGAAAGAGAGGCCCAGGCACAAGCCGCAGAAAGAGAGGCCCAGGCACAGGCATGAACTGGAGGTTCTGAGGCTGAGAGGGGATGCTTCATCCGCACGGAGTGATGTGCAGGATCAAGGAGACCACAAACCCCGCTTGGAACATTTCCCCATGTTGGAGAAGGATGGTGATCTGGATGTGTTCCTAAGGGGATTTGAAAAGGTTTGCCGGCAGTTCCATCTACCTAAGGAACAGTGGGGACGATATCTAACCCCACGGCTGCGAGGGAAAGCTCTGGATGTGTTTGCCTCGCTTCCCTCTGAGAGTGACCAGGACTATGAGGCAATAAAATCTGCCCTGCTAAAAAGTTTTAATCTGACTCCAGAGGCTTATCGGAAAAAGTTTCAGATTTGCAACAAAGTGCCACAGAAAGCTGCACTCAACATGCAGGTCAGCTAAGGACTGCATTCAGGCTATGGACTGGGGGCCTACAAGTCACTACCTATGAGGCCCTGTAGGACTTGAATGTCCTGGATCAGTTTCTCCAAACACGGAGCTTTGAAGCCAGAGAGTGGATTTTGGACCACAAGCCCAAGACAGCCATGGAAGCAGCAGAACTTGGAGATGACTTTGCCAACAACCGAGCACCAACAGCAAAGCGTGGATCTGCACAAGCTGGAGAAAGTACCTGGAGGGGAGCCACAAAACCACAGAGCACCACCAGGTCAGCCGGGAAATTCTTGCCATCATTCCCAAAAGCAACAGGAGCCACATTGGGTCCGAGGGACACCTGCCGATGTGACAGATGCAACAATTTTGGGCACCTGAGTGCCAATTGTCCAAACAAAAAGAATTATCCACCAGTAGCTGGAGGACACACAGCCGTTCTTCTGGTGTCCGGAGCGGACACTGAGTTAGGTAACAAACTCTCAGCATGCATTGACAGCCGAAGGGCATGCTGAGAGTTGTAATTATGCAACAGCTGGAGGCACACTTCTACAACTCCCATGCCCTTTGGCTGTCCGTGCATGGTGGGAGTTCATAGTTCATAGAAAAAGTGTGCCTCCAGCTGTTGCATAACTACAACTCCCAACATGCCCTTTAGCTGTGCATGCTGGGAGTTGTTGCTAAGCAACAGCACTTACCACCTGCTGTTGGATCCCTCCGCCACTGACCGCTGGGACCTCACCGGACCCATTTACCTATGTGAGCCTCCCCACCCCCGTCAATAAAATTTCAGCAGGCATCACGTTCTGTTCACTGCCCAGTTAATGGCGGTGTACGGAAATGTCCAGGGCGTACAGGTTCGCCCTGGGTCCTTAATTACCAGGACACCAGGGCGTGCCTGTACGTCCTGTGTCCTGGACAGGTTAAATTTCCCCATCCTACCAGTCCACAAGGGGATGTTAACACCATCTATTCTGCTGTTAGGATTAAGGTAAAAACAGACTGCAAATACAAAGTAACCATCTTATAGTATTTGTGAAGGAGAAACACCGATTTTTAAAAAGCCAATTACCACATGACACACATGTACGACATCAGGGACTATGACGCAAGCTCAGGAGCTGAGCTATCATCATAGAAGGCACATGCCAGCTACTATTAACAGCCAACAATAACTTTTAATGCACGACTTTAACAATCATGCCAATGTTTGTAATGTTACCCTTTTAAGATCAACAGAAATCATTACATTCAAAAACAACAAATGAGAGGTGGGGGGTTTAAGGTGACTGATCAGCACCCTCAATTGTTGGTGTCAATCAGTTAATATGGGGTTTAGTGAGGCCTTCTAAAGCCATATAAGCTCTGCAGACTGTACCAGCAAAGCGCCAATGTAACTGATCCAAGGTATTAAATAGCATGGCATTGACCAGTATAGACAGCATAAACTGGAGGAGAAAAAAAATATGAAATTTCAGATTTTTGTTCACCTTGTATATTAAAAAAAAAATATAGAAAGGGATCAAAAAGTCCCAAACAAAAATGGTACCAAAAAAGACTACGAATCAGGCACAAAAAAAGGAGACCTCA
This sequence comes from Hyla sarda, assembly GCF_029499605.1. Lineage (NCBI taxonomy): Eukaryota > Metazoa > Chordata > Amphibia > Anura > Hylidae > Hyla > Hyla sarda. Next base: position 119,668,330 of record NC_079195.1, read on the forward strand.
CAAACTTCTATAGAAAGAAATATATATATATATATATATATATATATATATATATATATATATATATATATATAAGTCATAGGGGTCAGAATAGTGGGACTTTAAGCATATTTCTTTTATTAAAAAAAAAAAAAAAGGAAAAAATATGTTTTATCCGGGTATCCTACAGAATAAAGAGAACATGTCCTTTTTACCGTAAAGTGTAAAACCACAATCGCACAAAATTTTTAGTGTTTTTTTAATTTTTTTATTTTACCACACAAATACGTTTTTTCCTGGTTTCATTGTAATGACACCACTGACTTTAAAAAAGAATCTACAAAGTACAATTGGTCAAATTGAAGATTGGCTGTATCATTAAACGGATTAAAGCAACTTCATTTGCTCTGATACTGTTGCATGATAAGCTATATTTGTAATTTCAAAGGGGTTCTCCATTTGAACTCTCTCTACTTGTTGGAAGGGTCCCTTGACAATTAGCAGATAAAAAAATAACCCTATTATGAACCCTATAATTAGTTTGGGGGCATGGGGACATTTTTACAGGTGTTCTCTACATCAGCACCACAGGGGAAGTCAAGCATTACACAGTGTCTATTAAAAGCAATAGGTTATTTGTGTAATGCAGGACAGCTTCTCCACAGCTTTTCACTCCTGCCTAGAGTTGAGGATTCTCAATACAGGAAGACACTTCCCCGTCTTTCAATTATGAACTTTCTATATAGGTATATGAAAATTATCTACATATCTGTCAGCTCTATATAATACTCAGAACGCAAGTGACAAGGAGATGTTGCCAAGGCACTGCATGAACTCCTCCCTCCACTCCACCCCTTCCTGTCTAGACTGATTAATGTACAAAGCTCAGTTATGAAAGCCAAAACCATGTACATCAATCATGTAGGGGAGGGAGGAGGCCTGCATGCGCAGCTTAGCACAGTCTCCTTGACACTTGAGCTCTGACCATGATATAGAGCTGTAAATTATGAAAATGTTGCTCGTCACCCAGATTTCACAGGTAAAAAAAAACCTTAAGACTTGAGGGGTTTGGCTTCATGGAGAACTGGGCCGAATTTGCTGTCAGATACCGGCTCTACAGAAGGGACGGGCTGCACCTCAATGGGGAGGGTGCAGCTGTTCTTGGGAAGAAGATGGCTAGAAGGGTGGAGGAGTGTTTAAACTAGGGACTGGGGGGGAGGGAACCTACAACATAGAGGGGGAAGATAGTGTAGATAGATAGGGGGTACTTAATAATGTACCTGGGGGGTGGAGCGGAGGGAGGGGTTAGAATAGTTAATAGGGATAGGCATCATAGGAATAAAAAACATACACCATTGAATTGCATGTTGACTAATGCCAGAAATCTGACCAATAAAACAGAGGAACTGGAGTGGTTGATGTCTGAGGAGAATTATGACATAGTGGGTATAACAGAGACTTGGTCGTGACTGGGCGGTCAACATACAGGTTTATAGACTATTCAGGAAGGATCGGACAAACAAAGGGGGAGGAGTTGGTCTTTATGTGCAATCGAGTCTGAAGGCCGCACTGCGGGAGGCTATATGGGAGGGGAGTGGAGTCATTATGGGTAGAAATATATAGAGATGAAAATAAAAAAATTCTGTAGCAATTTCGCATATCCAGTGGCCTACATGATGATGCGTTTCCCTCTTTATGCACTGAAGCTGGCACGTTCACTGAGTTTTTCCAGCAAGATGGTGCATCACCACATTATGGGTGTCAGGTCCGAGCATTCCTAGATAAACAGTTTCCTGGAAAGTGAATTGGTCATCGTGGGCCAGTTGAATGGCCCACAAGGTCTCCCGATCTGACCCCCTTAGACTTTTATCTTTGGGGTCATCTGAAGGCAATTGTCTATGCTGTGAAGATACGAGATGTGCAGCACCTGAAACTACGGATACTGGAAGCCTGTGCTAGCATTTCTCCTGCGGTGTTGCTATCAATGTGTGAAGAGTGGGAGAAGAGGGTTGCATTGACAATCCAACACAATGGGCAGCACATTGAACACATTTTATAATTGGTCAGAAACTTGTAAATAACTCATGAAAGAATAAAGTTATGTTAAAACCAAGCACATCATTGTTTTTGTTGTGAAATTCCCAATAAGTTTGATGTGTCACATCACCCTCTTCCTATTGAAAAAAACAAAAAGTTGGATTCAAAATGTCCGACTTCAAAATGGCCACCATGGTCACCACCCATCTTGAAAAGTTTCCCCCCTCACATATACTAATGTGCCACAAACAGGAAGTTAATATCACCAACCATTCCCATTTTATTAAGGTGTATCCATATAAATGGCCCACCCTGTATGTAAAAAACAGATAAAAGCTGCAAAAAAAGAGACAAAGACTCATTGCCAAAGAGCGTAAAACTAACCCCAAAATGTTTAACTATATAAATAGCAAAAAGGTTAAAAATGAAAGTGTTGTTCCTTTAAAAAAATTATGAGGAAGAAATTTAAAACAGGGATCAGGAAAAAGCAAATATATCAAACAAATTCTTCTCCACTGTATTCACAGAGGAAATTGAATTGCTAGGTGAAATACAGCGATATAAGGTAAACTCCCCAGTACAGGTCACCTGTCTAACCCAGGAAGAAGTACAGTGCCGCCTACAAAAAAAAGATCAAAATAGACAAATCACCAGGTCCAGATGGCATTCACCCCAGTGTTCTAAAGGAATTATGTAATGTAATAGATAGACCACAATTTTTAATATTCAGGGACTCTATAGTAACAGGGACTGTTCCCCAGGACTGACGCATGTGGTGTGGTGCCAATATTTAAAATGGGGTCGAAAGGTGACCCCGGGAATTATAGGCCTGTTAGTTTAGCCTTGTTTGAGGGTTTTCTAAGGGATGCTATTTTGGAGTATCTTGATAAAAATAAATGTATGACTCCATATCAGCATTGCTTTGGTCCTGTCAAACTAAACTGATCAGCTTTTATGAGGAGGTGAGCTCCAGACTGGGTAAGTAACTGGCTCAGTAATAGGAAACAGAGGGTGGTAATTAATGGTACTTATTCTGATTGGGTGACTGTTACTAGTGGGGTACCACAGCGGTCCGTCTTGGGTCCTGTTCTATTTAATATATTCATTAATGACTTGTAGAGGGGTTGAATAGTAAAGTAGCAATCTTTGCAGATGATAATAAACTCTTAAAAAGCGGTAAACACTATAGAGGACAGTGCACTGTTACAAATGGATCTGGATAGGTTGGAATGGATCTGGATAGGGCTGGGAAGTTCAACACTGATAAATGTAAGGTAATGCACATGGGGAGGAAAAATCCGGGCTGGGATTATGTATTAAATAGTAGACCACATGGAAAAGGACTTTGGAGTTTTAGTTAACAGTAAATTTAGCTGTAGTGACCAGTGTCGAGCAGCTGCTTCCAAGGAAAATAAAATCATGGGGTGCATCAATAGGGGCATAGATACCCACGACAAGGAAATAATTCTACCGCTGTACAAATCACTAGTCAGACCACACATAGAATACTGTGTACAGTACTGGGCACCAGTGTACAAGAAAGATGTAGTGTAGCTGGAGAGGGTTCAAAGACGGGCAACTAGGGTAATATGGGGAATGGGAGGACTACAGTACCCAGAAAGATTATCAGAATTAGGGTTATTTAGTTTATAAAAAAGAAGGCTTATGGGAGACCTAATAACTGTGTATAAATATATCAGGGGACCGTACAGAGATCTCTCCCATGACCTATTTATACCCAGGACTGTATCTTTAACAAGGTGGCATGCTCTACGTCTAGAGGAAAGAAGGTTTCTACACCAGCACAGACAAGCTGTCATGCTGGGATTTGTAGTTTTGCAACAGCTGGAGGGCTCCAGTTTGGATATCGCTGTGCAGTGAACTGTGGCCCTCTAGATCTTGCAAAACTACTACTCCCAGCATGCCCACATAGCAGTTTGCTGTCTGGGCATGCTGGGATTTGTAGTTTTGCAACATCTGGAGGTCCACAGTTTGAAGATCACTGTGCAGTGGTCTCTAAACTGCAGCCCTCCAGATGTTGCAAAACTGCAAATCCCAGCATGCCCAAACAGCAAACAGCTGTCTTGGCATGCTGGGAGTTGTAGTTGCGTACCTCCAGCTGTTGCATAACTACATCTCCCAGCATGCACTTCGGCGATCAGTACATGCTGGGAGTTGTAGTTTTGCAATAGCTGGAGGGACACTGGTTGGAAAATACTGAGTTAGGTAACAGAACCTAACTGAAAGTTTTCATACCAGTGTGCCTCCAGCTGTTGCAAAAGTACAACTCCAAGCATGCACGGTCTGTCAGTGCATGCTGGGAGTTGTAGTTTTGAAACAGCTGGAGGTTTGCCCCCCCCAATATGTGAATGTACAGGGCACATTCACACGGGCAGGTTTACAGTAAGTTTCCTGCTTCAAGTATGAGCTGCGGCAAATTTTTCGCCGCAGCGCAAACTCGTAGCGGTAAGCTCACTGTAAACCTCCGCCAGTGCGAATGTACCCTAAAAACACTACAATAACACATAAGGGTAAAACACTACATATACACCTCTTACACTGTCTCCCCCCCCCCCCCCCCAATAAAAATGAAAAACGTATTGTACAGCAGTGTTTCCAAAACGGAGCCTCCAGCTGTTGCAAAACAACAACTCCCAGCATTTCCGTACAGCCACTGACTGTAAAGGCATGCTGGGAATTTAGCAACAGCTGGAGGCACCCTGTTTGGGAATCACTGGCGTAGAATACCCCTATGTCCACCCCTATGCAATCCCTAATTTAGTCCTCAAATGCGCATGGCGCTCTCTCACTTCGGAGCCCTGTCGTATTTCAAGGAAACAGTTTAGTGCCACATTTGGGGTATTTCTGTACTTGGGAGAAATTGCACTACAAATTTTGGGGGGCTTTTTCTCCTTTTACCCCTTATGAAAAGGAAAAGTTGTAGTCTACACCAGCCTGTTAGTGTAAAAAAAAAATGTTTACACTAACATGCTGGTGTTGCCCTTTACTTTTTATTTTCACAAGAGGTAAAAGGAAAAAAAGACCCCCAAAATTTCAGTAGCTTCTGAGGAATCGGTCATTTACTTTGCTCTTAAGCACCCCGAAACTCGTTTAGCCTTTGTGTAGAGTGACCGCTCTATGGATTTTATACCAACTAGCACTAAAGATAGTTTTTAATCAAAAAAACGTCTGCCACTGGTATCTCTCACCATTATCGAGGTCCGCCTGCTATGGGAGAACTGCTGATCCTGTGATCTGTTTCCGTCCACTGATGACGTCACACGCTATCACCACGAGATAACCCAGCAGGAACCATCTACTTCGGATACCTCCGATTTACCGCAGACGAGCATGTCATACACCGGGTTCGAGTGCCATCAGAACCAGACGTGCCGGCGCATGCAAGGGCTCACAAAGCAGCCCACCAGAGCGGGACCTCCAATTATCCGGTAATATTAATTTCATGTTACATTAATCCACCATCTGGAAATACTATTCTTATTTGTTGGACTATTCCATCTGGTTTTCCGGACTATCAGATTTTCCAAATTGCCGGACTATCGGTCACAACACAATTTTACTGTCTATACATTTTTGCTTTATGCTCTCCACACATTCTTATTGCAACTGTTATTTTCCCCACAAGGGCCCTGTGTGGGAAATATTTTATGCACTATATTTTATGCAACATAAGTTGTACTTTTAATAAGATTTGGTTCATAATTAAAGCACGGTCTCAGTCAGCCAATTTATTAATGTAAATACTGCCCTTGAGGTGTAGGCAATTTTTGTATAAAATTTTCATTAAAGTTGAATGGGAAAATGAAAAAATTAAAATTTCACAAAAATGCTGGTGTTACCCTAAATTTTTTATTTTCACAAGGGAAAATAGGAAAAAAGCCCCTCAAAATTTGTAACCCCGTTTCTTCTGAGTATATAAATACCCCATATGTGGATGTAAAGTGCTCTATGGGCAAACTACAATGCTCAGAAGAGAAGGAGCGCCATTGGGCTTTTAGAGAGAAAATTTGTCCAGAATTGAAGGCCACGTGTTTACAAAGCCCCCATATAGTGCCAGAACAATGCCTCCCCCATTTTAGAAACTACACCCCTGACGGAATGTCATAAGGGGTACAGTGAGCATTTACGCCAGACAGGTGTCTGACAGATTTTTGGAACAGTGGTCCGTGAAAATTAAAAATGTAATTTTTCGTTTGCACAGCCCACTGTTCCAAAGATCTGTCAAACGCCAGTAGGGTGTAAATGCTCACTGCCCTTATTACATTCCGTGAGGTGTGTAGTTTCCAAAATGGGGTCACATGTGGGGGGGGGGGGGGTCCACTGTTCTGGCACCACAGGGGCGGTTTGTAAATCCACATGGCCCCCGACTTCCATTCCAAACAAATTCTCTCTCTAAAAGCCCAATGGCGCTCCTTTTCTTCTGAGCATTGTAGTGCGCTCGCAGTGCACTTGACATCCACACATGGGGTATTTCCATAAAGAAATGGGGTTACAAATTTTGGGGGGCATTTTCTCCTATTACCCCTTGTAAAAAAAATAAAATTTGGGGGAAAACCAGGATTTTAGTGAAATTTTTTTTCTTCATTTACACATCCAACTTTAACAAAAAGTTGTCTAACACCTGTGGGGTGTTAAGGCTCACCGTACCCCTTGTTACGTTCCTCGAGGGGTGTAGTTTCCATAAGTGTATGCCATGTGGTTGTTTTTTTGCTGTCCTGGCACCATAGGCGCTTCCTAAATGTGACATGCCTCCCAAGAACCATTTCAGAAAAACTCACTCTCCAAAATCCCATTGTCGCTCTTTCTCTTCTGAGCCCACCGAACACTTTACATACACATATAAGGTATTTCCTTACTCGAGAGAAATTGGGTTACAAATTTTGAGAGGATTTTTCTCCTTTTACCCCTTGTAAAAATTCAAAAACTGGGTCTACAAGAACATGCGAGTGTAAAAAATGAAGATTTTGAATTTTCTCCTTCAATTTGCTGCTATTCCTGTGAGACACCTAAAGGGTTAACACACTTACTGAATGTCATTTTGAATACTTTGAGGGGTGCAGTTTTTATAATGGGATCATTTATGGGGTATTTCTAATATGAAGACCCTTCAACTCCACTTCAAATCTGAACTGGTCCCTGAAAAATACAGATTTTGAAAATTTTGTGAAAAATTTGAAAATTGCTGTTGAAATTTGTAGCCCTCTGATGTCTTCCAAAAGCAAAAACATGTCAACTTTATGATGCAAATATAAAGTAGACATATTGTATATGTGAATCAATATATAATTTATTTGGACTATCCATTTTCCTTATAAAGCAGAGAGCTTCAAAGTTAGAAAAATGCAAAAAAAAAATATTTTCCATAAAATTTTTGAAATTTTCACCAAGAAATTATGCAAGTATCGACGAAAATTTACCACTACCATAAAGTAGAATATGTCACGAAAAAACAATCTCGGAATCAAATTTATAAGTAAAAGCATCCCAGAGTTATTAATGCTTAAAGTGACAGTGGTCAGATTTGCAAAAAATGCTCCCGTCCTTAGAGTCATAATGGGCTCCGTCCCCAAGGGGTTAAAAGGGGTCTGGATGCAGTTTTGGAGAATAACATTATTACAGGTTATGGATTCTAGATCTATATCAACTCAGTAGGGACTCATTAGGGATATAGGTTGAACTCGATGGACTCTGGTCTTTTTTCGACCCTGAACTATGTTACTAATTGCCTCCCCGTCTATAGGCTCCGCTCCACTTGTAATTTAAGAAAGCATTATATTAAACATCCCATGACTTTATTACATAATAAAAAGTACAATTTAATCCTGCATTTGTTATGTACAGCATTTGTGTTGTCTGTATATTATTTACCTATTTTCTTTGTATAACAATTGATTACAATGTTTTTCTTTCAGCCTTAGACTTCAGAATGAGCAGCCATAGAACGCAAAATGCATAAGACGGTGAAAATACATGAAACTTTTTTCATTTTCATCTTAGCAAACATACATGGAGAAAAGAAAAAAAATAGGAGAAATAAAATAATGATTTCCTTTAATGGCAAAACAAATGGCATGGTAAAATCTAAAATGACACAAATAGCATTCCAATACAGCTGAACATAGATGTAAACTTTTTCATATCTGCCGATCCATAATAATTTGAGATTACATGGGATTGCTAGCAATGTAAGAAGTTAAAAATAACAAAAACATTTAGGGGGTGAGGGACATCTTTTACAAACAGTTAAAAATACAGTGACAACATTTATAACAAAAAAAAAAAAAAAAAAAAGTTAAATGTCTGTCTGTGCAAACATTCTGAATAATTTATGAGATCATCAAGATTGCTTTTGTAATTGCAGCATTCTGGCAAGTACTGTGTATATGCAATATTACTGTGGTTTAATGCAAGTGTTCTAAGCCCCTTCTAGTCCTTTCCAAGCTATAATAATAGTTATTGCCCTAAAGGGGTACTCCGCTGCTCAGCGTTTGGAACAAACTGTTCCGAAGGCTGGAGCCGGCAGCTCATGCCGTCATAGCCCCGCCCCATCATGACACCACGCTCCCTCCCCCTCAATGCAAGTCTATGGGAGGGGGTGTGACGACATCGTGAGGGGCGGGGCTATGACATCATGAGCTCCCAACTCCAGCGTTCGGAACAGTTTGTTCCAAACGCTGAGCAGCAGAGTACCCCTTTAAGGTTTACGGCTAACACAGTTGTTTAAGTCTGTTAGCAGTTTTGAACCCTGAAATCTGCTAAAAGTACTAGATAGGTAAGAGGTAAAGCAGCTTAAACATACTTCAGTGGATGGTTACGTCAAGAAAAAAAAATTCCTCCTCATGCTACAATTGCAAATGTGGTCCCTTCTGATACAGTGTCCTGGGCTATCTGCACTGATAGGACTCTTAAGCCATTATTCTTAGCAGAGAGAAGGGGATGGAGATCGTTCAGTGCAGAAAGCCTAGGACACTGTACAGGAAAAGGCTGCCTAGAGGACACCAGCGATTGCAGGAGGGGGATTAAATGTTATTTTTCTCATTCATGTAAGCAGCATATGCATTCGCCAAGTTCACTATTGCCTATTTAGCACCGCTCAAAACTGCAGACACATTCACTTTAAATTCCAACCCCCAACAACTGCAGAAACTGTAATGCCAATGGTAAAAGCAGCTGTATACATTGTCAATCACGTTTTAGACATTATGTTATATGTTATTCTGAATTTACAGAAGAAAAATAGCACCTGTATCCTTTGGTGGTGTAGGCATTTTCATAAATGCAGCATGCTATATAACAGTCTAAAAGAGTAGACTAAAATAATAGACATAACGCTGCAGACTCCAGGAACCAATCTTCTTTGTGGACTATTAATAAGATCTTTCATGTAGTAGAAAAGTTAGGTACCACTTGCAAAAAACCTCTCAGATCAGTCCAGTCCTGGTAACACAATGGAAAAAGGAGCACTGCCAACAAAAGGCAAGGCCGTAGACAACATGAGGGGACGTATGTATATTTAGGGAAAAATTTAACTTATCGAAGAAGGTTTCATACAAGGAATGTCTAAGCACAAGCAACGGCTCTCACACAATCATCTGAAAGAACAAGGGACTGAGCTCACCGGATAAATCCAGACAATGTAACGATACATGTAATGTCAAGCCATTCTTTTCTTGGCATTATAAAATGTCTTTACAGTGTACAGAGTTCATTAGAATTGCTTTATTGTTGGACTGAGGATGACCATGGCTAGAGTCAATTGGGATAAAGGGAGAAGCTTGATTATTCTAGATATCATCCATTGTGATTGTGTTCCATCAATGTCTAGTTATTTTAGAAGAATTATTATGTCTCTTAAATAAAAGTGACAGTGGGGTTCCATACCAGTACCACTTTAAGTTCATGTGAAAATCAAGCATAGTTCATCGCTGAGGGATCAGTTGACTTCTGGTGATGTTTCAGCAGGCCGAGGCGTGGACAGGAGGGGTACAGGAGAGGTAGCTTCTATTAAAGCAGGGTTAAGGATGATTGGCAGCGACATTGGTGGAACTCCCACCTGTAATGGGGAAGTCAAGGGGTGCAAGATGAAAGGAGATTGAGCTATAGGGGAAGGTACATCTGTTACAGGGCTCATTCTTATTGGAGTACAGGAAGGACTGGATCCTGGCACTGCAGATAGTCCTAGGCACTTAGAATCAGAGTCTGTGAGACAAATACAAGGGAAATTGTTACCATAATATCAATTGCAATACAAGGAGAATAAATATAATTATATTTATAACAACTGATTATAAAGACCACCCTAATAAGAAATGTATAACACGGGAACACACATTTTCTGAGCATGTTACACATATTCTAAAAACACATTAGGTTTACTTTACAGCATGTACATTGTTTTATGTTAATCCCTTAAAGGGCACAGACAACTAATTTTTTTTTTTTTGCATCTGTTTTTTTCCTCCTCACCTTCTAAAAACCATAGCACTCTTATATTTCCATCCACAGACCCATATGAGGGCTTGTTTTTGTGTGACCAATTGTACTTTGTAATGAAATCATTTTACCATAAATGTATGGCACAACCAATACTATTTGCGTGGGGAAATTGAAAAGAAAAGAGCAATTTAGCAAATTTTGGAAGGTTTCGTTTTCACGCTGTACCCTTTAGGGTAAAAATGACATGTTTTCTTTATTCTGTGGGTCAATACGATTAAAGTGATACTGTGTATTTGAGCTCTAAAACCTAATCACACTGTTTTATCTGATACTGTTATATCCAATATATTTAAACTTAAAGACTTTTTTGGCTTACACAAGGCAGCATAAGCTATTATTAGATAATAATGTAGAAGTTCATGTGTATGCCTTGTGCTTACCAATTTTAGCTGATCTGGCAGCCATGGGATAGGCTCCAATTTGGATGAAAAATGATCACTGAAGTGGTTCTGTAATGCTGCCTACATTTGACCATTGCACCTGGTCATTTAATCAGGCTGCTAGTGATGTGTTTAGAAGGGTTTTAACAAGTGAGGTGCTTTGTCAATATTTAAAATATTTAGACTGTGTTTACATATTGAATTCTGACACATTTTACTGCAACATTACGTTAAACATGTCACGTGTACTGTAATTTGCACAGTTGTGGTAAAACAGCATTATTTTTTACTTGATTTGAGGAATATCACAACAAAAAACTAAAAAAACGCAGCCAAAAATGCAATGTAGGAAATACAGGAGAGGTGTATATCTACTATATATCCTGATTCTATAGCAAAAGCAGAAGTATACAATTAACACCTTAAGGATGAAGAGCGTATGGTACCTGTACCTGTACGGGCTGAGCGTGCCTCAAACCTGGTGGGTCCCGACTGCCATCAGCAGTCAGGACCCAGGGTTTATGCTGGCCATCTCCGATCAGGCCTATGCCCGGCAATAACTATTTGGACGCCGCGATCAAAGTTGATTGCTGCATCTAAAAGGAAAGTAAAATGATCCTGGTAGCTCAACTGATTGGGACCATTGCAATGAAATTACGATGTTGATCAGCTGAGAGGACGGCGGGAGGGCCCTTACCTGCCTCCCCGCCCTCCGATCGGTGATCCTCTGCTGTCTCCAGCCTCCGCAGGCTGGAGCAGCAGCGCACCGATAACACTGCTCAATGCTAAGCCAAAGCTTAGCGAACTTTTACTGAAAAGTATAGAAACGGAAGCCCCCAAGTGTTACAATAAGGAGATTTTTTGTACTCACCATAAAATCTCTCTCTCGTAGCCTTCATTGGGGACACCTTACTGTCAGGAGGTGCTGACACTAGAAAAAAAAAAAGTCGGCTCCTACCTGGCAGGGTATACCCGCCCACCTGCAGTGAGGTAATCAGTTTTTTGGGTGGGTGCGGTGTCCCCCCCAATGAAGGCTACAAGAAAGAGATTTTACGGTGAGTACAAAAAAAAAAAAAAATCTCCTTTTCTTGGTCGCTCTTCATTAGGGGACATCTTACTGATGGGACGTACCAAAGCAGTCCCCTAGGGTGGGAAAAAACAACAAGAGAAAAGAAAGGAATCAGTCCTGAGACTGAGGGCACGTGTCCAAAAGGCCTGCGGACGAGCTCCCTAGACAGAGACACACTAGGCACAGAAATTAAACTCAAGGCAGACCTTTCGTCCAAGGAGATGGACTAGGACGCCAAAGGAAAGGGCCTTCCTCTGTAGACACCCAAGACACCCGGGTCATATAGAGAAACAAGAAACCACATGACAAAAAAAAAGATGGAAATCTGGTCTTGAGAGGTCCAATGCATGAGAGCAAGGACCTGAACAGCCGCAGACCGAAAAACCGCTGTCCCAGGGGCCCGCCACGATTGCCCAGAAGGCGAAATAGCCGTACTGGTGTAATACGGATAACCTGAACGCCCTCCAACTCGGGAGGACATGGACCCCGAAGGAAGAAAGGAGCGGCAAACACCCTGAAAAGGGGGGGAGCTGGGATACCGTAGAGACCGACAAGTAAACTGGAGACATAGAGTCACCTGGAAGACGAACCCCTGAAGAGTAAGGCAAACAGACGTCCACGAAAACTCTCCGGGCGACAAACTTCCATGAAGAAGTGAAGGAGTGCAGAACAGAGAGACCGCCCCCCACTAATGGGATCGAGGAGGAGTCTTGGCCGGATCACTACATATGCCCAAGACCTGAACGATCACCAAGGCCCAAGGAACCGGAAAAGCCGTCTGAAAAGAAGGCACGCCACAGCATCCTAGGACAGAGTCCAAGCCAAGGAGAGCAACCAGTCCTGGACCCCGGTGGTCTGAGCGGACCACAGCACATAAAAGAAACATCCTGCCAGAATGGGAATGGAGGGAGTAACAAATGAGAACCCAGCTGAGATTCTCATGGACTGGGCACAGGAAGGATGACTTCAGAAGACTTTGGTGTCAGTGCAGTACAACTGACACAGACAAAAAGGCAAGGAAGAACACACCCTTCCAGGGAGATTGTACAAACTTCTCCAACAGAGGAGAGAACCAAGCTGCGTGAGCAGCAGTAGACAGCCAAAAAACAGAGAGAGAGCCAGGCTGTTATAGTGGACAGTAAGCCCACAAGCCCAGAGAGGAAAAAGCTCTGTTGAATGTTTTCAGCAAAAAACAAGGGCCCCGCCAAATATTCCCCCAATACAGTGGGGACAGAGAGATGGCATCATCTTGGCGGCAGAAAAAAATAAACAAAAAATAGTCCCTCCAGAGGAGGGAAAACAAGGGTGGTCGAGAGGAAAACTCAAGTATAGACCCATGCCAAGCACCCTGGGCCCCGTACCCCCTGTGGAAAAGGGATTAGCAAAGCGTGCCAGGTGCAGGAGGAGCAGGGAAATGCTGCCCACAGCCACGGGACAAGTACTGGGAGGACGGAGCCCCCAGGCCCCAACGGCCACCATTGCTGTCTGGAGGAGCCACCTTGTGTCCCAAGAGGGATCTGAATCCTGTACACTGGAGCTGGGCAAAAACTACAAGACATATTGAGAGCCATTCCAGACAGTGACGAGTAGGTGCCTGAGCCACCCCGGACCGAAACCCCGGAACACACACCTGGAGGCATAGGGAGGGGCTGAACTGACTGCCGTCCCAGCAGGCCCCAGGTCAGAACAGAAGTGCTCAACCGCTGCAGAACTGCGTAACAAAATCACTGGAAGCCCCGAGGCTCACCCCAGCAAACAAAAGGAAGGTGGGCTCCACACTTACAAGGTGGTCCAAGCCTATGTAGGAACACAGACATGGGTACCCTACAATAGCAGTGGGGTACTAAGACTGCGGACACAAAAGAAACCGCAGACATCCAAGGGACCAGCCGGAAGGTAGGTATGCCTCTAGCAGACCAACAGTGCAACCTAAGAAAGGAAAACAAAGTGATGCTGCTGTTGCTGAGAAAGTCCCTTGGAGAAAAAAAGGCCCACACCCCATCTCCTAATGAAGTCAGGCACAAAGGCTGCAGACTCAGGAGATGAAGAATGAATGTGGAGCAGGAAAAATGCAAACACAACGTGAACTACAGGTAGAAAGGGTCCCAAGAACCCACCGGTACACACTCTGCGGAACTGCACCTAGAAGAGAGATGCTGGACTGCAGCCGCGGCATCGGCAGAAACTGGGGAGGTAACAAGGTGGATTAGAACACCATGCAGACAGAGTATGGCTATGTGGCAAAGGGACCGTGGTCACGCAGAGTCCCGCATATGGAAACACACAGTGAAGTGAGATACCAGCCTGTAGACAGAGTAGCAGGCAGCAGAGAGGGACGTGACCAAGTAGGTAACCCCATAAACCAGTATGAGGTCCGTGGAGCAACATGGGAGAGACTCAAAATAACGCAATGGCAGTGGGTAACCTGAACTACCGTCCACGGGGAGAAAGTGTATGGTAGTTAACTCAACATAGTAAGCCATGCAAAAACCCGTCTGGTCAGCAGGTATAGTATTCCTGAGCACCCATGGTCACTCCAATCAACCTCCCTCAAAAATGGGGTACTGGAGTGTGGCCTAAGCAACGGGCGACCCGGTGGTGTAGAAACCCAACAGACGAAGAAGGATTGTCCGACTGGAATCAATCTCGTATACTTGTAGGGACCCTACTTCAGATCCTGCACCCAGCTGTGAGGTACGGGAAACCTGGCTATGTCCGCGGCAGCCCAGAGGTCAGAGACCGTTGGCAGCGGAAACAGTGTAGACAATAGTCTGACTGAACAAGACGACCCCCAGGCTTCTGGCGAAAAGGGAACAATCAGACAGGCAATAATTGTGCCACTTTGTCATAGGTGGGAGGGCGGGGAGGCCGAGAAACCCCGCCCCCTGGGAAATAGAGGGAGGCTGAGGAGCTATGCAATGCACCCCTGAGATCCCATATAGTGTCCGTGGGACACGTTTGGTCAGTTCTACGTATACCGTGCACAGCAGTGGGGTACCGGAACTCCAGCCGCAAAAACATCAACTGTGCGAAGTGTGACAGGCAGCAGAAGATAAAATGCAGACACTGTCTGGTATACTAATATCGACCCATAGTGGACAGTGAGTCATTCCATCAGGCACCTCGCACAGCGGTGAGGTACCGGAACGCCAGTCGCAGATGCAACAGCTGTGAGACGTGTGACAGGCAGTGTAGAAAACCATGCCGACCGCTGACTGGCTTACTGGTATGGAGCCACAGTGAACAGCGAGTCATTCCATCAGGCACCTCGCACAGTAGTGAGGTACTAGAAGTCCAGTCACAGATACACCAGCCGTGTGATGTGTGACAGATGGTGTAGGAAAACCTGTAGACCACTGTCTGGCTTAGTGGTATGGGTCCATATAAGACAACGAGTCATTTCATCGGCACCTCGCACAGCAGTGAGGTACCGGAACTCCAGTCGCAGATATATCAGCCATTTGATGTATGACAGGCGGCGTAGGCAACCATGCAGATCACTGTTTGGCTTACTGGTATGGGTCCATAGTAGACAGCGGGACACTCCATCGGACGCCTCACATAGTAGTGAGGTACCGGAACTCCAGCCGCAGATACATCAGCCATTTGATGTATGACAGGCAGTGTAGGAAACCATGCAGATCACTCACTGTCTGGCTTACTGGTATGGGTCCATAGTAAACAATGGGACATTCCATCGGGCACCTCGCACCAGAAGTGGGGTACCGAGTGTGAGCCGCGGACACAGCAGCCATGAAATGAGTAAAAGGCGAGACCACTGTCTGGCATAATAATATATGGTCTAATTCATGCCACGCAGGAATATTCCCGAGGACCGTGCGTTGGATGAGGGGATCTGTAGCACCAGCCGCGGATGCAATAGCCTGTGGAGAAGAAAATCCCATAGCATGACATGCCAAGAACACCCCTAGGATGGACGGCTAGCAGACCTGACAGATGGGGAATCTTAAAAGAAACCTGAGCGTCTGCCAGGAACGCAAAGAACTTGCTCATTGTATGGCACTCAATGGTAGAAGGGAACATATTGCTGGAATATGACCCCCGACTCCAAGGGGACTTGACCCCTGGTAACAACCCGCCACAGCGGTTTTCATGAGCTCCATGAAGTGAGCAACAATAGAAATCAAACTGTAATACCTGTGTTGGCCACAAGAGGGTGCCAAACACCAACAAATGGCCTGAGTGACCAAGAAATACATTTAAAAAAAAAAATTCCCATATGCATTAAAATATAAAACACATGTCTGTTATTACATATGAAAATATAGACTCCAGCCTTCCACACAAATTGGAAGGGGACATTGGGCGCAGGGCACCCCGTAAAGTGCTGCCCATAAGCGGCAGACAGTAAGCTCTGTGATGGGATAGTAGCCGGCTGGACCGCGAGCTGCCGTGGGAGCCAAGAACTTTTGCCCACGCCGACCCCCACAATGGGGAAAAAGGGCGGAACAAGAACCTCCAGCAGTGCGCGAGCCGGAAGGAGGAGCTCTGATCTCCCGGCTCGCGCGCTGAATCGGGGAAAGAAGAAGGGCAGAGCTATACCGCCGTAGTGGAGAGCTGGGACAGGGAAATGAGAGAGGCGGCAACGCGCCGCCAGGACCCTGGACTCCCGGCGGCTGAAGTTCTAAAGCTCCCGCTGTATACCGCCGTTTGGCATTGCACAGTGCATGGCACCTCACAGAGAAATAACCGGCGAGAAGGTACAGCAAGGCTGTTCAGAGGTGAGCTGGCAAAAACTCCTGTCCTCCACAGGAACCAGTATGTAGAAAACACAGCAGCCCCAGGGGACCTGAGGGAGCCCCAACATGAACCCCAATAAAGGATAGAGTCCCACATGGAGAGGGAGGGAGGGAGGAAGAGGGGGAATATATACTCACCTGTCTTCCTATACTCACCTCAAGATGCCTTCAGCCAGCTTTTTAGTCGCCTGCATCATGTCATGCTGTAACAGACAGGATGAGCAGGGAAATAGGGAGACCCGGACCCTAGGTATAACCCCAGGCACTGGCCGTTGGCGGGAAGGGGTTAACGGTGCATTTTGCTTTAGTGTCCCGTGCATATGGCGTTGTCGGGAAGGGGTTAACGGTGCATTATTCTTTATGTCCCGTGCCCCTTAGCCACATATGGGGGAACAGGTAGCGCCATGCTCCTGAACCTCCACCTGAAAAAAGGAAACAAAAGGGAGTAAAACATCCAACTAAACAGCCCTTACTAGAAAATAATAAAAAGATCAGGTCTGGGGAGTTCCCAGACCTGTGTCTTGCCCTCCTTGCTGACACTAGCTAAAACTGATTACCTCACTGCAGGTGGGCGGGTTTATCCTAGTGTCAGCGTCTCCTAGTGGCAAGAGCATATACCCATCAGTAAGGAGTTACTAATATGTTTTTTTTTTTTTGTTTTGTTGCAGATTTTGTTATAAAATAAGTGAAGTCACTACAAAGTTCAATTGGTGACGCAAAAACAAGCCCTCATATGGGTCTGTAGGTGACAAATTTGAAAGCGGGAGGAGGAGGAAAAAAAAAGTGAAAAGTGAAACAAAATATTGCCTAGTCCTTAAGGCCAAAATGGGCTTCGTCCTCAAGGGGTTAAAGCTTGGAGTATCTGTGAGGTACCAGGCAAAATTAAATAGGAGATTATGCTATCCTGTAGTTCAAAGGAAGTCAGGAGATCCAGGAATAGATGCCTCTTGCCACAGATTAAGCAAGGAAACTTTGAGAGAGACTGGTGATAACATGACCAAGTTAGAGTACTAAAACACATGTATGCAGGTGTGCTGGAATGAAACAAATGGTGTTGTATGACTAGTGATGGTGAGTGTGCTTCTTTATAATACTTAATCCACCATCTATATGACAGACATGAACAGAATCAACAACATGAATAAACAACAAGTATGGCACAGTAGCTTAGGATGTTCCTCCTGCACTATAATAGAAAAAAAAAGTGCTTGGGTGACTGGAGGCCAGATGGGACCAGTACGCAGCTTCAAATTGCCTAAATGCTGTGGCCACTAATACTTGCTGCGTTCAGAGGATAAATTGTTAGATTTTGCATTATCCCTGACCCTGGAAATAAGGAAATCCGTGGAAATGGGGAATGTCCTTATACAATAAGATTGTACAAAACAGTCCTGATCGTATTAGACTCTGTAGGGACATCATTAGGCCCACTTTTTTTATTTTATTTTTTTTAGTTTATGATTAAATGCTACAAGGCTATAACCAAATCTTCTTCTTTACCATTACCAGAATGTGCTTGCTCTGTTGGCCTCTCTGGCTGGACTGTCTGGGTGACAGGTTTGGGCTCTGAGACAGGAGGTACTATACTGGGTGCCATTAGTGTTTTCTGAGGATGTGGTTCAGTTGCAGCTACATGAGGCGGATCTGAATGAGGAAAAAAAATATATTAAAAAGTTAGCTGCATCATAAAATAAAAGACACAATTCACATTTGGTATTCCACCCTTAGAATAGATTTTTTTTATAACACAGCCTTTTGCTGAGTAAAATGCACCAATGAGATCAAATTCATCCTAGCTACAGTATGTAGCAGATCATAACCAGGGCCTGACTGGGGATAAAAACCAGCCCTGGAAATTATTGCATACCAGCCCCACAACACATTGTGACAGCCATCGGCCACCGTGTGCCCAGGCGTATTACTCTGCATGGATATATGGAGATATATATATATATATATATATATATACACATACATACACACACACACACACACACACACACATTAGGCGCAGTATAGCCGCCCCCCCCCCCCCCCCCCACATTAGGCGCAGTATAGCCGCCCCCCCCACATTAGGCGCAGTATAGCTCCCCCCCACATTAGGCGCAGTACATAGTCCCCCACATTAGGCGCAGTACATAGTCCCCCACATTAGGCGCAGTACATAGTCCCCCACATTAGGCGCAGTACATAGTCCCCCACATTAGGCGCAGTATGTTCCCCCCACAGACATACAGCCTTCAGCCATATACAGTGTATGGCTGGAGACTGTATGCCTGTTTACTGCCCCAGTTCAGTATTCCGACCATCGCTTCGTGGTCACGATCTACTGCTATGGCCCATAGCCTATGATCGTGATCCCGGAGCGGTGGTCGGAATACTAAAGATGACGTGCCGTTGCTTTCTGGTCACTTACCTACCATGCGCGCGCGTCCTCCTCACCGCTCTGCTCCGTTACTATGGGCGCACGCACGGTACGTCAGTGACGTCCCTGCGTGCGCTACTTCCCGGCGACCCCTGCGTTTTTAAAGTTAACGCGGGGCCGGCGGCTGCAGAGAGGTAACGGGGGGATCCTTGTGCCTCGAAAAGATTTTTTGGGACACAGGGATGTCCCTAATGTGATGGGGGCCCGGATCAGGCGCTCCATGAGCGCCAATGATCCGGCCCTGGTAGCCGCTGAAGAGGAAAAAAATGCGCAGCCACATCTCAAAGCGGCCCCAGCGTCGCAGCCCACCGGGAATTTTCCCGGTATCCTGGTAGGCCAGTCCGGGCCTGATCATAAAAAGCTCCTATCTACCGAAACAAAAAGTATTGCCTTCTACTTAATCACCTGGGAGCCCTTCAGGTTTCAAATACAGGTCCCAAGCAATTGGTACAAGCAGGTGGGATAGTGTTTTATTTTTAACTTGCTAAAATTCCCCATCAAATTATTTTTTACTAACTAGACACTAGCTAGATATGCAATCCCAATGTCCTACTGAGATCAACAGCACATAATGATCATTGGTATCAGTGGCACTCCCATGGGGGTTCAAAGTAGGCCCATTGTGTGAGGTATAACAAAATAAACCTTTACTCACCTCCAGCGCTCCTGCTGTGCCCCAGGTGTCTGGCTCCAGTCCCCCCAGCGAGTCTTCCTGAGCTGCGACATGATGTGTCTGTCAAACTGCCGCTCAGTGAATCGCTGGCGATGTCCTGCCTTGGCCGGCGATTTGCTCAGTGGCAGTGTGACACACTGGGCCTGGGTGCTTCAACAGACACACTGCAACCCAGAAAGACTATCGCTTCGAGGGACCAGAGCAGGACACTGGAGACATCATGTTTGTGCTGAAGGTAAGTAAAGGTTTATTTTGTTATAAACCAACACAATAGGTATTACTTTAAACCACCATAATTCAGCACTTAATGCTCTATCATGACAATTTTTTATTTTTTTTGAAAATTCATTAAAATGGAAAAATTTCAATGTAGCATGGAAATAAGGATACAGACCCTTTGCTATTGCACTTGGCTCTGGAGGCCTACTATTTCACTTGGTCATCTAGGATATGTTTCTACACCTTGACTGGAGTCACCTTTGGTAAATTCAGCTGATTAGATATGGCTTAGAAAGATACATCCATGTCTATTTAAGGTTTCACAGCTCATAGAGCATATCAAAGTAAAAACCAAGCCAAGAGGTTCAAAGAACTGCCTGTGGAGCTCAGACAGAATTGTGTGGAGGCACATATTTGCTGCACTGAAAGTTCTCATGAGCACAGGGGCCTCCATATTTATTCAAAAAGAAGACGTTTGGATTTTTAGTAATTTGAAAAGAATGGTCTTCGTATGAGAGGTGACCAACCCAATGGTCATTCAGGCTTAGCTCTAAAGATCCTGTGTCCAGATGGGAGAAACTTCAGGAAGGTCAACCCTCACTGCAGAACTCCACCAATCTGAGCTTTATGGCAGAGTAGTCAAAATAAAGTCTTCTCAGTAAAACACATACGAAATCCTGTCTGAAGTTTGCAAAAGAAGCCTCTAAAAGGACTCTCAGACTGTGAGAAACAAGATTTCCTGGTCTGATGAAACAAAGTAGCCTCAAGAGTTATGTATGGAGGAAAAGGAGGGAAAACTGAATAGAGCAAAGCAAAGAGATATTCTTTCTAGAAATTCAGGAGCGCTCAGGATCTCAGACTGATCCAAAGGGCCACCTTCCAACAAGACAATGACCCTAAGCACAAAGCCAAGACAACACAGGCGTGGCTCAGGAACAACTCTATGAATGTGCTTTAGAGGTCCAGCCAGAGCCCTGATCAGAACACACTTGAACACATCTGGTAAAACCTGAAAATGGCTTCCAAAAACAGTTCCCATCTCTACAGAGAAGAATGACAAAATAAATTCCCAAGTCTAGTTGTGAAAAACATGCAGCATGACACCCAAGACGACTGCAGGCTGTAATCACTGCCAAAGAGGCTTCAACTATGTACTGAGTAGAGGGTCTGAATATTTATGTCAATGCAATATTTTATGAAAATAGAATCTGACACCTACTAAAACATAACCTTTATTAATATCAGTATTAAAACAACAAAAACATTGAAATCATTATAAAGTGTAGTTATAACACAGTCTCAATAATTATTGCAAATGTACGGCTAACTTTGTAGTCATGCATTTGCAATAATTATTGCAAGATTCTATTTTCATGTCTATTCGGTAAATCTTACTTAGTTGATATAATACCTGAATAACAGGCTTATCAGTTATGCTGATTTATATGTAATACAATATATATATATTTTTTGTTTTCAATAAATTAGCAAAGATTTCCATCATTCTGTATAGGGTATAGAGTGCAAAAAGGTACCAAAATGAACATGCAATGTATATTGTCATAGAAAGTGAAGACAAATACCTTGTATCACAGTCTGTTTGAAAAGCTCCTCTCTTAGCCGAGGTAAGAAGCAGTCTATTCTCTCCCATGTGATCTCCCATAGATCTGAATATCCAGTTCTGGAATCTGCACTGTGAAAAATTCCAGCTGTGTCCATTACCAGCAGCATATTCTTCAAGGATTCAGGTATTGCCTCCAACTGAAAGTGTTGTACAATGTCGTTACAGCATGATACATCATGGACATCCTGATAGCTTGCCGTAAGATAATTCAAAGAATCTTTATAAATATTATGTTGAAAATCATTGTTTTAGCCACAGTATGTATGCATATATATCCCAAAGGCAAGTGCTTTGGTTATGATTAGAGTTGGTTCCGAAGGTGGAATTAGAATAGGCATGGTCTCGGGAGAAGGAGTATTCAATCACATCCTGAACACTATAAAAGTCTAAAATCGATGAGAGTTTAAATGCTATAAAGCACACTGACTATATTCGTACATGAAGAAGTGTGTGAATCCAATATGTCTGCCTGCAAGGAAGGTTTTGTATATAAAAATAACTAGCTACAACACTGTCTATATCAGTGGTCTCCAACCTGCGGACCTCCAGATGTTGCAAAAGTACAACTCCCAGCATGCCCGGACAGCCGTTGGCTGTCCGGGCATGCTGGGAGTTGTACTTTTGAAACATCTGGACACGTTTTAAACAAAATTAATGTGCATTAAAATGTTACATAAAAGCAATTTCCTAATACCTGCATAACTCTGTTGTCTGCAAACGCTGTAATAGCAGCTTGCAATTTGCAAGAAACAGAAATAGAGGCAGCTATACACATGTGGTAACTGTTGGGCCAAACTCTGACAGTGGCTTATCTCTCCAAGAAAAAAAGCACTGGGCAGATGAAATGGAATGTGCTGGATCCTTTTGTCTCAACATCGTTTGGACCCACCAAAATTTGTGGGTTCAGCTGACTTTTTTTCTTAATGTGTATAGAGGCGTTTACAAGCACAAGAAATCTGACATTTCATGCAGGTCATATAACCAGTTCAGCAGCTAAAAGTGACCGAAATACCTCCATGGAGTGTCCACCTGACCTTTGTATACTGAAGTGGCTCCAAATTTTTCACAGCCAGGAAAGCATGACATTTAGGATGTGTCTTGGTGTTCACCACAAATGGTGAACATATGTTACACTTGAATTTTGCTTTACATACCACTACTTGCAAAGGGAGAAATCTGCCACAAAATCAGCCACATAAAGACAAGGTGTGGATCTAAAATGTGTGATTTTATTTTTCATTGGTGCAGTATGTGAGGGTGCATTCACACCACATTTTTGCAATACAGTTCCCGCATACTTTTTCAATTTGAAAACCATATGGAACCATATTGAAAACCGTATGCATTGACTCTCCATCTGGTTGCATCCGTTTTGCGTCTTGTACGGTTTTGTCTGTTTTTCCCCGTAAATCAAATTTAAACTGTTTTTTTTTTTTTTAACATGGGAGTCAATGGGAAACTTACAGAACTATATGTGTGTACGGTACCATACGGTTTTCACCATACAGTTTTTGACTTAGCACAGTTTTTTCCTTAAAATTTCAATCAAACAAATGAAACTTCATTCATAATGGAGTGACAAGTTAAAAAAGTATACATTTAAAAAAAAAAAAAAACTGATGAAACCGGACATCATTTTTCAAACCGTATACAGGTTAAAATGTGTACACACATTTTGATACCGTTTAGTCCGGTTTTGAGGAATCCGTTTTTCATCAAAAACCTGATGCTGGAACTGTATTGCAAAAACGTGGTGTGAATGCAGCCTAACTCCGGTTTTGTAATAACTTATTCACATGCAACTTCGTACAATTTGTTGCAGATTTTCAGTGCTGAAAAATAGCTGTACTTAGAGAATGATCTGTAATTCAAGCTGTACAAAAAATGCATTTCATATTCCAATAACACGGATTTAAATATTACTAGCTAATGTTGTGCATCAGATTTATCCCTACCGCATTGTCACAATAGGTAACTCATTTGCAATGTGCATAGAAAAATTAGCAAAATGTACTGCCTTAACAAATGATACAGATTACATACGTACCAGTAAGTCACTTGAGCCAGCATGCATGTACTTGTCCATAAATTCTAATATCGTTAACCACAATGCTGCAAATGTAGAAAGAGACAGCAAAGGAGACAAATGCTGCAGGAAGACCTAGGGGAAAGAAAGGGAATGATAGTAACTGCAATGTGGACAAACAAAGCAAAATAATAAGGGTGCAAATAACATTTCATAAGTCAGTCCTAAATATCTATCTATAGGTCCATACTCACAGTCATGCCTAGTGATAAGCAAGTCACATGGAATT
The DNA here is from genome assembly GCF_029499605.1 of Hyla sarda. Taxonomy (NCBI): domain Eukaryota; kingdom Metazoa; phylum Chordata; class Amphibia; order Anura; family Hylidae; genus Hyla; species Hyla sarda. The sequence continues at coordinate 119,692,328 of NC_079195.1, forward strand.
TATACAGAAGACATCTAAAGCAAAATGAAATTTAAAAAAAAGAACAAATACAGCAAAAAAGTCATATGGGATTAAAAAAAAAAAAAAAAAAGGTGAACTGGAATCAGATTGTCATACAGTGTGTATAAGGACCTTTGCCCATATGTATATGACTAGTTGATATGGAGATTTAAACCTGTCTAGAGCAAACGAAGACCAATAATTTTCCCACAGGTTATCATTAGGTTTTCTGGCTAAAAACAATAAGGATATTGGGAGCTGCCCAGCAGTTAGTTACTCAGCACCACCATTAGAAACAGTGTAAATGCGGCCAATATATAGCTGTGAGCTACACGGGCTCGGAAGTCTGTGAAGTTTTTAACCAATATTAAGCTGCAGTTTACAGCTAATTTCATACGGCACAGCACTGCTGCATTTTTGCTTCCAGATTACCTCTTCCAAATAAGTCCTGGCCTGACCGTGGGTCTAATGACCACATTTTCAGGTTACCAGAAAATAGTCGGACCAGGACTTGTAAAGGTCATATGGATGCAAAAACATGGCTGTATTATGCCCATGTGAAGCTTTCCTTATTGTTAAAGGGGTACTCTTGGGAACTAAGCATATCCCCTATCCACAGAATAGGGGAACATGTGTCTGCCTGTGGTGGGTCCGATCACTGGGACCCCACGTGATCTCTCTATCCGTTCTTGTCAAACTCCGACCCCACCTTCCGAGACAAGCAGGAGTGACCACCCGCGATCAGAAACCTGTCCCCTATCCTACAGATAGGCAATACATTTAATTCCCTGGAATAAACCCTTTAATGGCAGTATGGTAAACAGCTTTGCTGTAAACTGCACAGCCACTGACAATAAAGTAAGTAATGTGGAAAACAGCACTCACGTGCCTATCTGTGCAGTTTGCAGATGCATTTAGTCCACAATGTGAGAACTCTGTCTACCCCTCACTTAGAGCATAATGTATTTATTATACTATTCCAAACTGACTGGTTCAAAAGTTAAAAACTGCATTTGGATTAGTGACTTTAAATATTGTTCTTTACATTCATACAATGCATTTGGAAAGCCTTCAAAGTTTCCCCCATCATTCCGCACTTAATAATCCATTATGACAAAGTCAAACAGAAAGATAAAAAGCTTTGCTAATTAACGTCGTTCAAGCACCTTTGGCAGCGATTACAGCCTCCAGTCTTCTTGGGTATGCTACCACAAGGTTTTGTACACCTCGATTTGGGGATTTTCTCTGCAGATCCTATCTATCTCTGTTAGGTTGGATGGGGACCATTGGTGGAAGCAGTTTTATTTCTCTCTAGAGATGTTCTATTAGGTTCGAGTCAAGCAAGCTCTACATGGGCCACTAAAGCACATTCAGAGTTGTCCCTGGGCCATTCCTGTGTTGTCTAAGCTTGTCTTGTTTTTATTAAAGGGGTACTCTAGTGTCTTAACAATTATTTCCTATGCTGTTGATAGTGGATAAGTGTGTGATTGCAGGGGGATTATACTGCAGGGACCCCCATGATCTCTTGATCTGAGCACAAAGCAGGGTTGACATGCCCCAATCTATGCATTCTCTATAGGAGCACTGGTGATTGCCGGGAACAGTGCTTGCGTATCTCCAGTACTTCTATAAAGAATGCATGGAGGGGGCCTGCTGTCCATACTACAAAAAATGAGAAGAGCTGCCGCGATGTTCAGGGGATCGTGTGGGGTCCAAACAGTCACACCCTGTGTGATCAGACACTTATGCCATATCCTGTACTGCATATTGGTCAGGTGATAAACAGTGCATGTTTCCTCCAGACATGGTGCTTAGAAATGAGGGCAGAGAGTTCAATCTTCGGTTCATGCTGTGGTGGTGGTTAGCCACCTAAAAGTTTCTCCCATCTGCCCACGATCTGTGGAGCTTAGCCAGAACAACCATTGGGTTATTGGTCATTTTTGTACCAAGGTCCTTTTCTCCAGATTAATTAGTTTGGTGGGGCAGCCAAACTTCTTCCATTTAAGAATTATGGAGATCACTGTGGAAACTTTCAGTGCAGCAAAATTTTGTTTGTTCCCTTTTCCAGATCTGTGCCTCCATAGAATCTAATCTTGTCTATAGGCTGTACAGGCAGTTATTTCCACCTCATGTATATATTTGCTCTGATATGGATTGTCAGCTGTGAGACCTTAGACAGACAGGGCTGCATATTTCCAAATATGTCCAATCAGCTGAATTTACCACAGGTGACTCCTGTGAAGGTGTAGAGACATGTGAGATATGATCAAGAGTAATAGGAGGCCCCAGAGTAAAAATTTCAATTGTTATCGCAAATGATCTGAATCCTGTTCGTGCAAAAAAAAAAGTTCACATTCTCAATATGTATTGATTAATAGTATTAAGTGCAGAAAGATAGGGAAAATTTGATTTCTTTTTTTATGTTAGCAGAAAGACACAACATAACGTAAAAGGGTCTGAAGACTTTCTAAATGCATTTCATACACTCAATCCACAGACATACAGTAAATCTATACTACAAGATTTACTAAGGGCAGGATGGCATGAGATGGAATTACAGATATCTTAGTCAATTACCTACCAATGGAACATTTTGTTCTAACACACACATCACAAACCAGAAAGAAGCAGCTTTGTGATACTTGAATCCTTTTAAGATTGATTACACAAAAGGAACACAATTGTGTAGTAATACATATATACACACAGTCTGGTGGATTAAAGGATTTCAACATGTAAATAGGATTACCTGGTGAGGGGAATAGGGGTGAAAATTGAGTAAACACAGTGTCCATATCTATGTCATTTTGTTGCAAAAATAAAGCTGTTTTAATTGATTTTTATGTAGGAAGCTTTAGCATGGATATGGCTATAGATGCTATATCCCTAGTAATGAATTACAGAGGATATTGTTTTATTGAATTGAAATTTGCTTACAATTTATTAACCCTGTTTTATTTTAGTGTTGGAAGGTCAAATATACAATATTATAAAAACGAATATATTTAACATAATAGAGCTGTAATATTAACTTGAAGATGTCCAGTGGTAAGACATTTTCCCCCTGTTTGCAGAATAGGGGATAAATGTCTGATCGCAGGAGGTCCGACCACTAGGACCCCTGTGATCTCCTGTGCAGGGCCCCGACTCTGTTCCTGTTTGTGAACATTTCGCACCCAGCGCGTCAGCTGGTCGAAACATGCCCCCTCCATTCATCTCTATGGGAGAGGCAGAGACACAGCATTCGCGTGTCTCCACCTCTCCCATAGAGATTAATTGAGGGGGCATGTTTCGACCAGCTGATGTGCTGGGTAGAAAACATGCTCTAGCAGAGACGGGGCAGAGCCGAGCCACCATATAAGAGATTGTGTGAGATCTTACCACTGGACATCTACTTTGAGCTTTATCGGTACACATCTTTTATAATCTTACATACTTTAGAAAGCAAAGTGGAGGCTCTCATTCTTGTCTCTTCCATGCCTCCTACATCAGCCGGACTAATGTTCTCCAAAAGCTTTGTTAACAGTGGAAACAGCACCTGTTTAAGGCAAATGGAGAACTGTATGAGAAAAAAACAAACCTTTATGATTGTGTACAGATATCATCACAATAGGGTTATGTGTATTAATCTTTAAATGTCTTCTCTATTTGCAAGAAGTAACAATAAGTTTATCTGTGTCCCAAAGGGTATAAAGAAAGGAAAATACTAAAAATAATAAAAATGGAAATACAGGTAAAAATCTACTAAAGGAGTTTTCCAGAAAGTAAAAATTGCATTCCTCTTCTTTCCTCTTATATACTAATGGGGATTTGGGTACTAGAGGTAAATTTAATTATAAAGTTTTTTGCTTGCGTCTTGCAAGAGTGTGTGTAAATGACGTATAAAATCAAGAATGGTTGTAAAATAGATTTTTTTTTAAAATAATAGTGAAACTGTCTGAATCCAGTGGTGATCCAACTTTGCCATGGCTAAGCAGTCACTTCCTAGTGTTGAGAGAAATCAGGATGTGCTTAAAAGTGGGACCTGGCACCATTGGAGCAGCAGTGGCAAAGGATTGGGGCAGGCAAGTAAATATTTTTTTCTTTTTACTCACAGCTTGGCCACATTTTAGACTAGGGCAACATAGTGATTTTGGGCGTGACAAAGGTTGAACTACCAAAAATCACCATGCTGCACTTAAATGGGCACTGTGAGATACAAAAACTTTTTATATGTTGTACACATCTTGGCAAAACATTAACTTTTCTAATATACTTAAGCAAATATATATATATATATATATATATATTTTATTTTTTTTTTTCTTAAATAGAAGAGAGCACAGGAGTGCTATCAGACAGGAGAGAGCACAGAGGAGTCCTATCAGTCAGGAGAGAGCACAGAGGAGTCATATCAGACAGGAGAGATCACAGAGGAGTACTATCAGACAGACAGGAGAGAGCACAGAGGATTCCTATCAGACAGAAGAGAGCACAGAGGAGTGCTATCAGACAGGAGAGATCACAGAGGAATCCTATCAGACAGGAGAGAGCACAGAGGAGTGCTATCAGACAGCAGAGATCACAGAGGAGTCCTATCAGACAGGAGACATCACAGAGGAATCCTATCAGACAGGAGAGGTCACAGAGGAGTTCTATCAGACAGGAGAGAGCACAGATGAGTCCTATCAGACAGAAGAGAGCACAGAGGAGTCCTATCAGACAGGAGAGATCACAGAGGAGTCCTATCAGACAGGAGAGAGCACAGAGGAGTCCTATCAGTCAGGAGAGAGCACAGAGGAGTCATATCAGACAGGAGAGATCACAGAGGAGTACTATCAGACAGGAGAGAGCACAGAGGATTCCTATCAGACAGGAGAGAGCACAGAGGAGTCCTATCAGTCAGGAGAGAGCACAGAGGAGTGCTATCAGTCAGGAGAGAGCACAGAGGAGTGCTATCCGACAGGAGAGATCACAGAGGAATCCTATCAGACAGGAGAGATCACAAAGGAATCCTATCTAACAGGAGAGATCACTGAGGAGTACTATCAGACAGGAGAGAGCACAGAGGAGGGCTAGCCCACCCTCACTTACTGGACTTTGTCCATGCCTGTGCTTCAGCTTGGACAAAGCCATGATTTTATAAGCCATGATTTCGATAAAAAAGGAAAAAAAAAATTCTTATGAAGTATATTAGATAAGTTAAGGTTTAAATTGAGTGATTGTACAGCTAAGGTTAGTGAATAGGGTCTTGTTGCGACCCAAAAAGTCATAAGAAATGCGATTCAGGTTTCTTATGACTGTCAGTATTTTTTGGATTGCTGCATGCCCTAATTCAATAACTTTAGTAATCAATGGAGCAAGATTTACAAATATTGACACAATTTTTTGTCATAGAACCCCCATGGTGGCCAAAATTTACGCTTTGCATCGGGTGCATGACACTGTTGCTATGCCCCCGAGCTGACTTCTGGGACCTCACTTTGGCTTGTCTTTATATAGTGTCCTTTTGGACTGATGTATTGCAATTATTGGTGGACCCATCACCCCTCGATGGAACCACTTATTTGCCTATTCGGTGTGATGGATGAGGCAATATGGCCCCACCAGGTCTATAACTTCCTGCAGGACTTTGTTGCAGAAACTGGATATAGGAGAATTCATCATTTCATACATTGTGAAGTTGATAATCCAAAATGTATGCAATATATATTCTAACCATATTAATAAACAATAAAATACATCAGTCTCAATGTGTCACTCATTAGAAGGCAATAACCTGCTCAATTTATTGGAAATATGGGTATTGTGAATTGGATATACTATTAATTAACAAGGTAGTAGAAGTCAGCTACATCAATAGATTTGTTAATTTTCTAAATTTGTATTTGGTAATGGATGACTGGTTCAAGTAAGGTGGTGTGCGGCTGTGATGTCAGCCTGTGGCAAGAGGTCCCCCATAGGATTTTGACACACAGGAATCCCAGGAGTGTCTATAGTGAATTCTAACATGTTCTTTCCATGTCATAGCGGTGTGTAAAAATGTAATGAGGCAAATAATTGGTCAGGCGGCACATAAAAGCAGCCAGTAAAAAAATGCAAATTCTGTGATGTGTAAGGACAACCGAAGCTCCACATTATACTGGCAAAACATGTATGGTAGTTAAGTAAATAAATGCCATAGCTAACATAGCAGTTATCAATTACAAAGATAGGGAATGTGTACCTACCTACGCCTCAATACCATAGATCTTTTATGCTTCATATGTTAATAATTCATACGTGTATAATTTTAAAAATTAAAAAACTTTTTATTATGCCATAGAGAAATGAAAAACATGATCATTTTTAGTCAATACAGATAACATAGGTATAGATATGTAGAGGCCACAGCTGTCTTCTTACCTTGTTAAAGCATGCTTCCCATTCAAGTGCATCTAAGGTTTGTAGGTCATGAACTAAAAGTGCTCTCTGCAGGTAAGTGAGAGCTTGCATTCTGACCTGGCGTCTGGCATCACAACAGAGCCATGCAATACCTATGAAGAAAGAAAACCAAACCTGAGCTTCACTAAAGACTAGGTAATAAAAAGAAGATTTTATTTTAAGAAGAAAGCCACTGATCTAATAATCTTGGCTTTTCCTATCAGAAATATATTTAATACCCTACTGATTGGGTTCAGAAGCTGAAACACTTTTGTAATAGTAGCTACAAGTAAGTATATTTTATTTTAACTCCAAAATAATACACAAAATCTACTGAGCAAAAACAATGGCACAGAGCAAAGTAAGAATAAGATTTGGTTTTATTGTAATGCAAGTTAATGTTGGGTACAGATGCAGTAACAAAATGAATAATCTGAGCAACATCTGCTTATACTTTACAGCTGGAAGGAGATAACTCACCTTGCAGCAATGGGCACCAGCAGTTTGACCACAAAGTCCTGGAATCTGCTGTGATCTTCTCTCCTGCAGTCTCTAGATGGCGCTGTTCCTCTGCCCAAGAACTGTAAATTGTGGCAGCCCTGGTGTGAAGTGTGTGCATCAGATCGAGAAGCTAATATAAACAGAATGTGAAGTGATTTTAAAAACAAGGCATATATACTTTTTTCTATACGGTATAGCATGTTAAGTTATCCGCTTTTCCTGACCACAACCACTTAATGAGCTAAATCTACAATACAAAAACACTATTTTCTGCCACTCTATACTTTACCATATGCAATGCTAAGATGGAGGAAAACAAGAATATAGTCCACTATCTCATTTAGACACACACATTTTATCATGTTTTACAACCAATATGTAGAAAGAAAAAAAAAGTCATTGCTTCCAGAACAATTTGTTCTATCTGTAAAATACTACTGTGCTGTGAGCAAAATATAGACATTTACAGTTTCTCTGACGCAGGCCATGTCCTCCTCCACTGAAGGAAGAAAAGGATCATAGAACTAGCTCCCGAAGAACAAAGCCCGCTTACATTTAAAGTCAAAACTCATCCCAAAATAGAGAAAGAGCTGAAAACCATGGGGGACATTTATCAATGTTTGCTTATGTATTGTTTTTTTAGGTAATTTTTTTCTTACAATTTTAGCTTCTGGTTTCAGCATTTATTTGACGTAAGCGATTATTTTTTGCTTTGGTAGTGCCTTTTTCTGCTCCATGTCTGCGACTTTCGCACTTGATAAATCTCTGACCACTGCAAGTCAAAAATCACTTTGTTTTGGTAAGCAAGTTTCTTTTATTTTTTATTTTTTGCTTAGGACACTGCACAATCAAAAAGTCACACAAAAATAGAGAAGTCGCACATGCGACTTTTTTGCGACAATTTTAAGCAAAAAAAATAAAAACTACTAAATGCTTTGATAAATGTCCCCCCTAAGTTTATTGTAGAAAGCTAAGAAAACAAGAAACTATCACCAGAACCTTCAGGTAAAGTTTTAGAAACAAAGAGAAGATCCACATGATGTAGATAGAATTTGCCAAGTGTGTCCTGGGATGTCTGCACCTGCAGATTTAGGAAGCAGGAAAACAGTGAGACACTGGTATACCGCGAAATATCAGATAAACCTGACATCATTCTGAATTCACACAGAAGAATGCCTTCTCTATTTTCTTAACGAATAGCCGTTTAGTTTTTTTTTATAAGAAACTCTCTGGCAGTTCAATGACATTTTTATTTTCACCTTTAACCTGCATAAAAATGATTCTCTCTCCACCCCCCGAAGAAAAAAAAAATCTCTAACTGATTTGAATAGTCTACCCTTGCTTTTGGATGAGAAATATCCAGAACTAAAACACTGGTCTCCCCTGGCAGAAGGCAGTAGGTACCTTGCACCTAGTCACAGCGCTTATGGAGCAAGAGCCATAAAACATCTACTAGAAAATGAACCGGTCTGGAGGGCTTTGCTGTAATAGCATTAGATTATACAGAGCAATAAAGAACTGCTGTCCTCACCAATAGTAAGCAAGGAATGCTGCTATGCAGCACCTTCATTTCTGGTATCTTATTATGAAAAAAAAATCCCTTGTTGGTAAAAGGAACCAGTTTTACATGGTGGTCTTAGGTAGTGAAGGGTTGTAGGTAAAGTTCTGGTTGCTTTTGGGAATCCAGTCCTCGAGTTGCCCCACCTTTCCAGATTACAGAAGCTGACAGAATATGGATTTGTGTTGCAAGCCTAATATTTTGCTGTTTTCATGAATGATCATTCATGGAAATCATGGTTGTGAAGGAGTTTAGTTGATCATAAAAGTGATGTGAAACCAATGATTTGACACAAGAAAGTGGAATATAATTTCTTGGAAAAAAATCAAGTAGTCTTGATCCAGAACAAATGGGAAGATATGAAGGAGGAGGAAAGGCCTGCCATACTTACGTCGTGACTAACCTGTAATGACACAGTGTGGTAGCTGGCAGGCACACTCTCATCCTCTTCATCATCACTATGTGAACGGTACTGGCGCTGATTGGAGACCTTGGAGCGACGAACAGGATTTTCCTTTTCTTTACTTTTCTTCCTGAAGCGATTAGCTTTGCTATCATACTTATGACTCTTTGCTCTCCTCTCTTGCGATTTATACCCTTTGAAAGTGGAAAGAATATTTATTTCCAATCACACAAGAAAACGAAATAACTAAAGACAAATGTATGTGATAAAACTGAAGTAGGATATATAGATATATATATATATACACACACACACACACACACACATTTAGAATATATATATATATACATATATATATATATATATATAAACATGTAGTGTATGACATGCAAAAAGCAGTTTAAAATGCACGTAGTGCAAATTTTACTATCCCTTTTTAGAATGATATATATGCTAAGAACATTATGACAGACATTTATCAAGTGATTTGGTAAATTTTTTTTTACTAAAAATGTTTCAGAAATGTCGCACCTGCGACTACGCGATTTTTCATGCCACATTTTGACTGGAAAGCGAGAAAAGCAGGTTTTCCAAAACTTAACTAAGTAGTAAAAATTTTAAAATGGACTACGGGTAGTCTGGTATTTATTAACTGGGACAGTCGCAACTGCGCAAAAAAAAGTCGCAAGACCTCAAAAACTGCGTAAATGTAAGCCAGCCCAGAGCTGGCGTACAAAACGGCTTTTGAGAGCAAATTTAATATTTCCCGCTGGCAGCCGACATCACGGCTCCAGCGGGAAATATATTACAACTGTACATCCCTCTGCAGCCGCCCGAGCTCTGTCTGATTCTAACCCTGCTACCCTAACATAATTGTAGCAGTAAGCAGCTTCAAAGGAGACGCCGGCTCAGCGTGGCGCTGGACACAGACCAAGCAGGTAGGTGATAGACAAAATGTTTATTTACACTTATCCTTGGGCCGGAGGGCTGCGGACACCTTATACTATGTGCTCACCATTGTTGTGTATTTGCTTACACAACCTTACCAGGTGAGCAGCTTACATGCCTTTTTAAACATTTGATTATCCTCTTTTATTACACCACGGAGCGCTGTTTCCTGTTCTTTTCAGATACCGTAACATAATGACATCCCCCCTTGTCTCCTGCGTCGCACATCTCCCATCTATCTGCTACCTGTTGCAAGACTACAACTCCCAGCATGCCCATACAGTGAGGGCATGCTGGGAGTTGTAGTATTGTAGCGGGCGGACAATGTGCGGCGCGGGCGGGTGGAAGACAAGGGGGGTGGGAGTTATGTAATGCAGTGTCCCCATCCCCATCATTATATTAGGGTAGCGGGGATAGAATCGGAGGAACCCGGGCTCCTTTTAACATACCTAATGTAATTTCATATTTCCCGCTGGGTCCAGTGATTGGCCAGGACCGAGCAGCCAATCACGCGAAATTTGATATTACATTAGGGATTAAAAGCTCCGTGGCTCCGCTAGATGTTATAAGGAGCCCGGGCTGGCATCAGTCTTCAGCCGCCCCCGGGCTCCGTCAACTATCATCTCCGCAGCGCCTGGGCTGACATAACTCTGCAGCCACCCGGGACTCCCAGGGAGATGTGTAGGTGCCGTCCCTGTAATCCCTCAGCACTGCGGTACACGCTGAGAGATGGCAGGGATGGCTTCTGCACATCTCCCTGCCCGGCTGCGGGAGTCCCGGGCGGCTGCAGTATTATGTCAGCCTGGGCTCCTTACTACAGCGCAGCGGAGTTTAGTGTAATTTCAAATTTCCCGCTGGGTCCCAAGTCACGTGACCCGGCAGGAAATATGAAATTACAGTGATTCTCTGATCACTGCAGCCAAGGAACGTAGGGCATTACCACCCGCTTTCCTCGCTGGCACGACTACAACTCCCAGCATGCCCTTACAGTAAGGGCATGCTGGGAGAGTTGTAGGGGGGGGGGGGGGGGGGAAGACAGGTGACAAGCTCACCTGCCCCCGGCCGCACAACTACAACTCCCAGCATGCCCTTATAGTAAGGATATGCTGGGAGTTGTAGGGGGGGGGTAACAACCTCCAGCACTACATGACTACAACTCCCAGCATATCCTTACTGTAAGTACATTCTGGGAGTTGTAGTTGTGCGGCAGGGGGCAGGTGACAGGCTTGTCACCCGCCCCCCTACAACTCCCAGCATGCCCTTACAGTAAGGATGTGCTGGGAGTTGTAGTCGTGTGGTGCGGAAGATTGTTACCCCTCCCCCCCCCCCCCCTACAACTCCCAGCATATCCTTACTGTGAGGGCATGCTGGGAGTTGTAGTCATGCACGGACGGGTGGCAATAAATGTATTAGCCTATTTTTCTTTTTTTCTCATTTCAGATCCGTGTATACTGTGGACTACTTCGGATTCGGTGGACTGCTTCGATGACCAGCGTTTTTTAAAATCTGTTTAATGTTAATAAAATGGTTAATGAGGGCTTGTGGGGGAGTGTTTTTTGGAATAAATTTTTTTGAAACTTGTGTTTTTTTAATTTACTTGACAGGCTTAGTAGTGGAAGCTGTCTAATAGACTGAATCCATTACTAAGCCTGGGCTTAGTGTTAGCCCCAAACACAGCTAGCGCTAACCCCCAATTATTACCCTGTTACCCACCGCCACAGGGGTTCCGGGAATATGGCGCTCCTGGGCCTAGGCGGTAACAGGCTGGCATTATTTAGGCCTGGGAGAGCCAGTAACAACGGTCCTCGCCCACCCTGGTAACGTCAGGCTGTTGCTGCTTGGTTGGTATTTGGCTGAAAATAAAAATACAGGGACCCCTATGCGTTTGTTTTTTTAATATAAAATAATTAAATAATTAATTACTTATGCAAAACAAAGATAAAATTAACCCTATTTTTATTTTTAGCCAAATACCAACCAAGCAGCAACAGCCTGATGTTACCAGGGTGGGCGAGGACCATTGTTACTGGCCCTCCCCAGCCTAAATAATGCCAGCCTGTTACCGCATAGGCCCAGGAGCGCCATATTTGACGTTCCAGGCCTGTTGGTACCAGCTCCTCCCGGCACCCCTGTGGCGGTGGGTACCGGGGTAATTGGGGGTTAGCGCTAAGCCTCAGCTTAGTAATGGACTGTCTATAATACAGCTTCCACTACTAAGCCTGTCAAGTAAATAAAAAAACATTTAAAAAAAAATTTATTCCAAAAAAACACTCCCAAAAGTCATCATTAACCATTTTATTAACATTAAACCAAAAAAATGCTGATCACTGTACTCCCCTGAATCTAAAGTAATCCACAAGAAACACGGATCTGAAAATGAGAAGAAAAAAAATTAGTTAGTACATTTGGGGGAAAAAAGTGGTAAAAAACATATATATATATATATATATATATATATATATATATATATATATATATATATATCACACATTTTTTTCAAAGCTCCAAATTTGTGTTCTGAAGTCATTTATTGGTTTTTGCTTATGTGTGCAAAAAAAAAAAAATGGTATTCAAAAGTGATTTATTGGTTTTTGCTTATGTAAGCCATATTTATCAACCCACCATGATAGTATAATAAATATGTCACAAATAAGAAAACCAAAAGCAAGAAAAAAATGCCTATAGAACTCGCTTACCAAAGCAATGATGATAAATGTCCCCCTCTATAGGTTTTAGGCTTCAGGGGTCCACGTTAATACTTTAGGCAATAAGTACAATGTCACGTCAAGATAGTGTCTATGGGGTTACGTCAAGGAAGGGGCAAACTAAACTCACCAACAAATCACAGCTATAGGTTCTGTTAAAATGAAGAAGCCTGAGCAACACTTACACACACCTCCATTAAGACTCGCCTCTACAAAGACCCGAATTGTCTTTACGCACAACTCAAAGTTCTCTGGTGTGACATGTGCAGCGTCGCGGACAATAAAAGACAGAGATTCCACACTTTTCATGAGAGATTTAGTATCGTGTGGCCCAAAGTCTAGACCAATTATTAAACTGTATTGGTTTACTGGAGTGTTTGATCCTGGCTTGTTTATGGCTGCTGACATTCTAGAAGAATCTACATCTTCCTTTGCGACCTGCACGGGAATAAAACACATACCGTTCTCACATTAGAATATAAGGAGTTGGGTACTATTTTAATACATCTTCATTCTACTACTTCAAGTATATTAGAATACAACTCCGTGCTCAGTAAACTGTAATATAGTGTAAAGGGCAGTCTATCAGGGCGGCAAAACCAGTTATAAGAAAGGATTTTTCCTTTCACTGTGCAAGCTGCCTGCAGCCGTGATGACCATCTTTGATCAGTACACTGCAGGCAATGGCATCTCCTATTCATTTTTTAAAGGACATGTTTATTTATACATCAATGCATGCACACTGTAGGAAACAAGTGCAGGTAAAATTAGGATAGAGAAGTTGTCCTTGTCCTTGGGTGCAGGAATGAATGGATTCAAAAAGGAATTTTTCTATGTGAAACTACTGTAAAGTATTTGATTTCAAAAGTACTCTGATATATAGAGTATAGTATAAAAATCTACTTACCACAAGCCATCCACTGTTAGCCATATCCACATCAGTAACTGATCTGTGCATTTTGGCTTGCTTGCTGTGCTCTGTGTATACTTCTGAATCTGAGGTGTATCCCCGATCTAAGCTAACATCAGTGGAGTGATAAGAGGAGACTTCACTGTCAGACTGAGCACCTAGCAAACAGAAGACATTTGGGTTTAGAACTACAAAGCCTCTCATATTTACATAGACAAGGAATACAGTCAGTGTGGCCAGCTCAGATGGAAAAGATCATGGCTTTAGAATGGGCAAGCTGCTTCTCCAGAGGTGCCAGTTTAGCAGTTAGCTAGACCAACCCTATATATGAGAGGAACTGATAAGGCATATTTATATAATGCATTTTTATGTAAATCTATGTTGAAATGTACATGATTTGTGCCTGCAATATGTACTCTATTACTTTCAATCAAATAGTGTTTCCATATTAGGATAAAACAGTAAGTGACATGTCACTTATCGATATGGTTACTGTGCGGATTCTGCGGGGAAGCCAAAATGTGGATTAGCCCAGGTTAATAGGCCTAAAGTCAAGCAGAAAATGCAGCAAAACCCATGGCATACAGATTGAAACTATGTGGCGAAAAATTCATGGGTATGCCTCGCGTTTCTGCTGCAGATCTTCAGCAGATTTTGCAGATAGAAAAAACCATCATGTTAATCTTGTTTCTTAAAAGCTGGTTGCTAAAACACAGGCCAGCTAAGTCAGCTTAGAAACAAAGGCAAAGGTAATACCTTTTCTGTAACCAGAGCCACCCCTATGTCACTCCCTGAAAGTGCAACACAGAAGAGCAAAATTCTTATATGTATATATGAATAAAAACAGGTGCTAAGCATTATCACTACATTTAGTAGAGGAATGCCCAGTAACTGATTATGTGAAAACCTTTGTGTTCCTAACCTAAAATAATCTACCTTCAGTTACAAGACTATGCGCTTGTGTTGTATCCATCATTTCCTTAATACCATCAGCAGTATTTACAGCATCAAAAGAAATGGTGGTTGTCCTTAATAAAAAAAATTAGGTGTTATGCCAAGAATAAAAAAATAAATAGTCAGGAGATCTCAAGAATTAATTTATAAAATGTTATAGTTTGTACTAGTAACTCAACTGAAATCTACCAATGAGGCCGCAAATTAACACATTAGGCTAAAATATTTATTTTTATTAAAGATAATACTAAAAGAAAAACAATGCCTCACAATACAGTGCTCAAAAAAGTATCAAATCAGATATAGCACTAAATAATCAACACAAAACCAGGGGAGGGGTCATTAGGAGTAAGAGTATATACATATTAAGTCATTTCATTGTCAATTCTTAATGTATGTGTGACTTCTATCATGGATATCATCTGTATCCCTATTCCCTGTCCACACGTATTGTAGTGAGGGCAAGGGGTTAGACCAGGTAGGGTTGGTCAGGTCAGGTCATCCACCTGTACCCTAAACCCCTCCCCTGGTTTTGTGTTCATTATTTAGTGCTATATCTGATTTGATACTTTTTTGAGCACTGTATTGTGAGGCATTGTTTTTCTTTTAGTATTATCTTTAATAAAAATAAATATTTTAGCCTAATGTGTTTATTTGCGGCCTCATTGGTAGATTTCAGTTGAGTAATTGTCTCCAAGGGCATGTATATCATTGGTTGAAGGACCATATATTTCCTCTTCCTGGCTTTTAGTTTGTACTAGTGCATAATGTTTCCCTGTGTATGACTATTCTAAACATAATTATTCTCTAAAAAGTATAGTGATCAACAGGGAACACAGGCTGCAGACCTAATACATAATCCAACATTATTTAGGACTTTAGTGTAGGGAAGCTTAGGACCCACGCACTCAGAGTTGCATATTATATACTTAGTAAAACAGAATGTTGTGGAGCAGTGATAAATATCTACTTAATGAAATGCTAGTTACCTTTCAGTTACACCACTGCTTATGATACAAAACCGCAGAATGAACATCTCAAGCTATAAACATGAAGAGCAGCTGAACCCTTTTAATTTTATTAATGGACATAGACAGCATATGTATTTTCTTCATCTGGCCTTCACTTAATTCAGAGCTGGTATAAAACAGCTGCTTATCTCTCTAAAGCATTGAATTTCATTAAAGCACATCCTCCGCGTACCTGCATCATTATTGCTTCTGGTTGTCACCTGCAGGGCAGGTGGCGGTTTCACTCCTGCTCCAATGCACTCTAACAAGCAGAACAGGGTGTACCAGTCATTGCTAGAATGGATGTTGGCAGCATTGGTTTTCAGCAGTTCGTGAAGGCCAAAAGCGATTTGTCGGCTCACCCTGGACAGGACGCTTGGTTTCATCATTAAAAGAATACGGAGTGAGAGGAGAACCTATAAGAGCAAACAAACAAACAACAGGTTTTTAATATGGCTGCTTTCTCTAGAAGAAAGTGTTACCTATTTTGGTCACATGTACATTAAATAGGTTCTATAACAGCCCAGTTTGTCTTGAAGACTATAGATGTAGACATTTACTTATTTTATTAACTATATTTATAATTGTTTTAATAACATATTTGGACAACTTGTCTTCTGCAAGACAATACAAGCTGCTGAATATTGTTCAAAGGTGACATCTTTACAACCAAACATTATTTTATTTGGTTGTATTGATGTCGACTTCGTAAACATTTAGGAGAGCAGAAAGAGGGACTGAAAGCCTAAAACATTGGAAAGCTGTTATGCAGGAATGAGCACTGAACAGCATCTAGCATTGGTGTCCATAGCGTAAAAAGATGCCTAGCAATAGGATAAGTGATTAATAAAATACTAAAATAGAAGACTATGAGCCTAGATTTACTAAACTAAAAGCAAACATGCTTGTATTTTTTTTTTTTGCTTGTATTTTTTGCTTTGTTTTGCGTTGTTTCCACACAGAATTATCAATTATTTCTGTATGTTTTTTTTTCATATTATGCAGCAGGACTGACAAAGCAGCTCTGAAAAGGGTATGTGTCCTTTGATTTTTCCTATGTCCAGACTTATTTACTGAGGTTTTCTACAACAGTTCAGGTGCAAACTGTGTGTGTTTGTAACGACTTTGAACATAGCTGACCAACTATTAATCGGTCTGTGTTCACATTAGTGCTGTGATTGGCACAAAATGCCCAATAATGGCACATCTGAATGCAGAGAGGCACACATCATAAAACAACGAAATATATTTATCAACAAGTACTGTTAGTAAATGTGACATAACGTGAAAGAAAAACACTAATAAGATTTTAAAAACCTGACAATCTTAGTAAATCTGCGCCAATGTTAGCATCATAGTCATTACTTTTTGTCTACTGGGGATGATCGCGACTTTAAACAATTAATTTAATGTCCACCCTTGGCTTCACAATAACCATTTTTTCCATTGTAGCATACCTGTCCACTAATATCCTCACGACGCAATAGTCGAATAGCAAGTCGCAGCAATCCCACCACTGCACGTTCAACAAGAAAACAAAACTCCACAGCATGAGCGCAAAGATGGTAGAGGTGATCTCGTACTACTTGCCAGACACATCCAACACGGTCTCTATATTGGGGAGGAAGACGTTTCAGTAAACAGAATATTAGGTATAAACACATATTACACACTGTATATAATATATTCATATATGCATCTTTATACGTACATATGCCTAGGGACTATAAAAGCATCACTTTATGTTGTCCATTGCCCCAAGACTGGAACATCAAGACTCCATCTGCCAAGTGTTCTTCCACTACTGTATGTCACAGATTAGAAACAGAGTGGCCTCAAGATCAAGTATGCTGATATGCCGATTCGGAAATCTCGGGCCTGTTCTGAGAGTCCTTCTGTCCGACTTCAGTATGGACATTTACCACAGAAAGATTACTGTCTTTCTGTTCTATTATATTTTTACAGTATCGTGGCCTGATTTAGCATTGTCTATATTACATAACCCAAATATGTATAGCACGTGCATACTGGCTGGGAGGTGCACATTGTCTTTATATATTGCTGTTTATATATATTTACTTATTATGGGACTTAAGAAAATTAGCCTGAATGTTAATGACCTAAATGGCCCACAGAAAAGGCTGTACCTCTGGAACAAAGCCTAGTCCATTGGCTGCAAAATTCTGTGTGCCCAAAAGACACCCCTCATCAAAAAAGGAGATTTCGTAGCCTTCATTGTGGGACACCTATACTGATGGGTATATGCTCTTGCCACTAGGAGGCGCTGACACTAGGGAAAAAAGTAATCTCCTCCCTGGCAGGATATAACCGCCCACTTCAGGACCCTGGAAAAGAATCACGGATAAAGAACCAGAAAAGATCATCCGGACAAAAAATGAAGAAATGGATGTGTGCGGTGTACCCAGATGAAGGCTACGAGAAAGATTTTACGGTGAGCACAAAAAAAAAAAAATCTCCTTTTCTCGGTCGCTCTTCATTGGGGGACACCTATAGGGTGGGAATAACCACCACTAGCAAAAGGGAATCAGTCCCGAGACCGAAACCACTTGTCCGTAAGGCCTGCGGACGAGACCCCAGGCCAGAGAAAACCGAGGACTAGAAAAAGAACTACCGGAAGATCCCCCCACCATAGAGATGGACTGGGCCGCCAAAGGAAGGGACCGTCCTTTGCAAGGACTCTAAAACTATGGTCCTCATAGAGAGACCAGAAAAAGTTGACTAGGAAGCCAGAGGGCCGGAACCATCCCGGAAGGAGGTAAGAAATCCACTTTAAGGAATTCAGAACCAGACAGAGGGCTAGCCCGGCTGGGAAACAAAAATGGCACACCAAAAGAAAAAAAAGAGATGGAAACTGGCTCTAAAGGGGCCTGGAGCGGAAGATCGAAGATCTGAACATCTGCAGACCCAAAACCCTTATCCAGGAGCCCGCCGTGAGCACCTGGGAGGTGACATAGCTCAACTGTTGTAATCCAGATGACCAGCACGCACTCCATTTCGAGAGAACATGGACCCTGGAGGAGAAGATGGAAGGGAATAATTGCCAAGAAGAAGCGGAATGTCCAGAAAAGGGGCATCCAGGAACACTAGAGCGACAGTCATGGGAAATAGAGGATCCTGAGTCACCTGGAAGATACACACAAAATAATAAACGGCCAAGAAAGGAGCAGAAGACCCTGAAAATGAGTATCTGGAACACTGGAGCGGCCGACATGGGAACTGGAGGTTCCAGAGTCTCCCAGAAGACTTAAACCCGAAGGGTAAGAAAACCCAACGTCCACGAAATGCTCCAGGTGACAAAGATCCGTGCCGAGACAGAAGAAGTGCGGTACAGAAAGACCGCCCCATAAATGAGATCACACAGAAATCTGGGAAAGACCACTACACATGCACGAGACCTCAACCATCACTAAGGCCCAAAGAACCAGAAGGGCCGACCCAGAGAAGAAGGCACGCCACAGCATCCCAGGATAGTGGCAAAGACAAGGAGCCCAACCAGTCCTGGGCACCAGTAATCTGAGCGGTTCAGAGCACGCACTCCGAGCAACAACCCGTCAAGACGTGAACAAAAGGGAACCCGGCTGGGACTAACAGGCTCTGGGCACAGAAAGGTAACTCTAGAAAACTGTGGAGTTAGTGTACCGCTACTGACACAGTCAAGGGAAGGAGGAACACACCCTACCAGGGAGATTGTGCCGAGGGGGGAGGAGAGCAATGGCAGGGCCCAAACGGCAGAGGCTAGACCAGCTGTCGCCGAGCCACACATGATAGCAGAAACCCCTCCGACAGAGGGGAGTGCCAAGGCTGCCTGAGGAGATGTAGATAACCAAGAAACAGGAAGAGAGCCAGGCTGCAATAGAGGGCAGTAAGCACACAGGCAGAGACAGCAAAAAGCTCTACCGAATGTTCTCAGGGAAACCAAGGGCCCAGCCAGATATCCCACCTATAAAGTGGGAAGAGAGAGAGGACTCTATCTCGGTAGTATAAAGCGACCAATGAAATAGTCCCCCTAGTGGAGGGGAAAACAAGGGGTGTTGGAGATGAAACTCGGGCACTGACCATACAAAGCCCCCTGATCCTCGTACCCCCCGTGGAAGGAGGATTGTCAAAGTGCACCAGGAACTGTAAGAGCCGGGACAAGCCGCCCTGCGGCAACGGACAAGGTACTGGGTGGAAAAAGCCCCCAGGAACTCCGCGAGAACATATCTAGGAGCCAATTTGTGTCCCCAGAGGGATCAGAATCCTGGACACCAGAGCTGGGCAAAGATGCAAAGATGTGACTACAAATGCAAGGAAGAAGCGCGCGCACGCGCGCACGCACACACACACACACACACACACACACACAGCAATCAACAGTGTTGAGAGGAACACACCATCGGGGTGAAACTCCGGGCCAGATGGGCAACAACAGAGCCAATCTAGTCGTGTGTAAGGCAACCGAGCAGGCGCCTGAGCCACCCTGCACAAGAATCCAGGAAGATACAGTCATGGCCGTAAATGTTGGCACTAGAGATGAGCGAACTTACAGTAAATTCGATTCGTCACGAACTTCTATGCTCGGCAGTTGACGACTTATCCTGCGTAAATTAGTTCAGCCTTCAGGTGCTCTGGTGGGCTGGAAAAGGTGGATACAGTCCTAGGAAAGAGTCTCCTAGGACTGTATCCACCTTTTCCAGCCCATCGGAGCACCTGAAAGCTGAACTAATTTATGCAGGAAAAGTAATCAACTGCCGAGCCGAGAAGTTTGTGACGAATCGAATTTACTGAAAGTTCGCTCATCTCTAGTTGGCACTCCTGAAAATGAAGTATCTCTCACAGAAAAGGATTACAGTAACACATGTTTTGCTATACATGTTTATTCCCTTTGTATGTATTGGAACTAAACCAAAAAAGGGAGGAAAATTGGACATAGAATTGGACTCGAAAAATGGGCTGGGCAAAATTATTGGTACCCTTTCAAAGTTGTGGGAAAATAAGCATGTGATGCTCCTTTAAATTCACCTGGGGCAAGTAACAGGTGTAGGCAATATAAAAAAAATCACACCTGAAAGCATTATCAAGAAGTTTGCAACTCGTGGCACTGCAGCTAATCTCCCTGGGCATGGAAGGAAGAGAAAAATTTATAAAAGGTGTCAACGCAGGATAGTCCGGATGGTGGATAAGCAGCCCCAAACAAGTTGCAAAGATATTCAAGCCATCCTGCAGGCTCAGGGAGAATCAGTGTCAGCATGAACTATTTATATGAAATGAAATGCTATGGCAAGAGACTCAGGAGGACCCCATTGCTGACACAGAGACCTAAAAAAGCAAGACTACATTTTGCCAAAATGAACTTGAGTAAGCCAAAATCCTTCTGGGAAAATGTCTTGTGGACAGATAAGACCAAGATGGAGCTTTTTGGTAAAGCGCATTATTCTACTGTTTACCGAAAATGGAATGAGGCCTACTACGAAAAGAACACAGTACCTACAGTGAAATATGGTGGAGGTTCAATTAGGTTTTGGGGTTGTTCTGCTGCCTCTGGCACTGGGTGCCTTGAATGTGTGCAAGGCATCATGAAATCTCGGGATTACAAACCGATTTTGGGTTGCACTGTACAGCCCAGTGTCAGAAAGCTGGGCTTGCGTCCGAGATCTTGGGTCTTCCAGCAGCACAATGACCCCAAACATACGTCAAAAAGCACCAAGAAATGGATGGCAACAAAGCGCTGGAGAGTTCTGAAGTGGCCAGCAATGAGTCCAGATCTAAATCCCATTGAACACCTGTGGAGAGATCTTAAAATTGCTGTTGCTTCCAATAAGAGAGACTTGGAGCAGTTTGAAAAGGAAGAGTGGTCCAACATTCCAGCTGAGAGGTGTAAGAAGCTTAATGATGGATAAAGGAAGCGACTGATTTAATTTTTTTCCCAAAGGGTGTGCAACCAAATATTAACCCCTTAAGGACTGAGCCCTTTTTCACCTTAAGGACTCAGCCCTTTTTTGCAATTCTGACCACTGTCACTTTATGCATTAATAACTCTAGGATGCTTTTACCGATTATTCTGATTCCGAGATAGTTTTTTCGTGACATATTCTACTTTATGATAGTGGTAAATTTTCATCATTACTTGCATCCTTTCTTGGTGAAAAATCCCAAAATTTCATGAAAATTTAGAAAATTTAGCATTTTTCTAACTTTGAAACTCTCTGCTTGTAAGGAAAATGGATATTGCAAATAAATTATATATTGACTCACATATACGTCTACTTTATATTTGCATCATGAAGTTGACATGTTTTTACTTTTGGAAGACATCAGAGGGCTTCAAAGTTCAGCAGCAATATTCCAATTTTCCACAAAATTTCACAAAATGTTTGGATTTGAGGGGTCTTCTTATTAGATATACCCCATAAATGACCCCAGTATAAAAACTGCACCCCCAAAGCATTCAAAATGACATTCAGAAAGCGTGTTAACCCTTTAGGCGTTTCACAGAAATAGCAGCAAGGTAAAGGAGAAAATTCTAAATCTAAGTTTTTTACAATGTTCTTGTAGACCCAGTTTTTGAAATTTTACAAGGGGTAAAAGGAGGAAAAGCCCCCCAAAATTTGTAACCCAATTTCTCTTGAGTAAGGAAATACCTCATATGTGGATGTCAAGTGCTCTGTGGGTGCACTACAAGGCTCAGAAGGGAAGGAGCGACAATGGGATTTTGGAGAGTGAGTTTTTCTGAAATGGTTTTTGGGGGGCATGTCACATTTAGGAAGCCCCCATGGTGCCAGAACAGCAGAAACCCCCCCACATGGCATGCTATTTTGGAAACCACATCCCTCAAGGAACTTAACAAGGGGTCCGCTGAGCCTTAAAACCCCAGAGGTGTTTGACAACTTTTCGTTAAAGTAGGATGTGTAAATAAATTTTTTTTTCACTAAAATGTTGGTTTTCCCCCAAATTTTACATTTTTACAAGGGGTTATAGGAGAAAATGCCCCTCAAAATTTGTAACCCCATCTCTTCTGAGTATGGAAATATCCCACATGTGGACGTCAAGTGCTCTGCTGGCGCATTACAATGCTTAGAAGAGAAGAAGTCACATTTGGCTTTTGGAAAGCAAATTTTGCTGACATTGTTTTTGAGGAGACCCCCTCCGGCGCCGATCTCCGCTCCGATCGCCGTCCCCAGCAGGTCCGTGACTGATCGGTCGTTCCGACCGATCAATCACGTGATCGCAAGGTGGCACCCGTGCCACCTCACTCCTGCTGAGTAAGTGTGAATGGGGCTGTCTCGGACAGCCCCATTCACCCTTTTTTTCTGGGTCACCAGAGACCCGATTGACCCGGAATAACCGCAAATCACACGTCTGAATTGACGCGCGTTTTGCGTCGATCGCCGATATGGGGGACCTCAGGACCTCCCTGGGCAATATGCAGGGATGCCTGCTGAACGATATCAGCAGGCATCCAAGTCCCTGCCAGGTGTGCAGCAGGGGCCGGAAGAACGCAGGGCGTATCCATACGCCCTGAGTCCTTAAGGAATCGGAAACGGGGGCATATGCATACGCCCTGCGTCCTTAAGGGGTTAAGTTAAGGGTGCCAATAATTTTGTCCAGCCCATTTTGGGAGTTGGCGTGACATTACGTCCCATTTGCTTTTTTTCTTCCCTTTTTTGGTTTAGTTCCAATACACACAAAGGGAATAAACATGTGTATAGCAAAACATGTGTTACTGCAATCCTTTTCTGTGAGAAATACTTCATTTTCTAGAAACATTTCAGGGGTGCCAACAGTTACAGCCATGACTGTATGGCAGTGCAGAACTGTCTGTGATGCCCCACCAGGCCCCATGCCAGAACAGAGGTACTCCGCCGCAGACCTGTGGAAACAAGATTACAGGAAGGTCCAAAGCACACCCCACAGACAGAAGGGAAGGTGGGCTCTACACATGCCGAGGGAACTAACATACGAAGGGACACAAACATGGATACCTCTCAATAGTAATGAGAAACCAAGATTGCAGACACGAAAGGAATCACAGACATCCAAGTCCACAGTATGAAAGACAGGCTATGCACCCAATGGTGTGTCACAACCATGCCCCTAGCAGACCAACATGGCACTCTAAGAAAGGGGAAAAGAGTGCTGCAGTTGCTGTGAAAAGCCATGGAACCTGTAGGAAACGTCCACACCCCATTTCCTAATGGTGCCCCACACCAGGACTGCTGTCGCAGATGCAAGAGATTAAGGAGATATGTAAGGCAGGAAACATCCAGAAACAGTCTGAATGGTATAACAGGTTCAATGAACCGACAGAGACACACTTCGTGGAACTTCACATGGAAAGTGAGTCACCGGGATGAAGAAGGGAGCAGCAGGAAAAGGGGAGGTGACCTGGTGGATTAGAAACCCTGCAGATACAGTCTGCCTATATGGCATAGGGACCATGGCCACACCTGGTCCCGCAGTCAGAACCACACATTGAAAGTTGGTTACCAGCCTTCAGCCAAGAAAACGGCATACATGCAGAGAGGAACCTGGTAAAGCAGGGAACCCTGCAAACCAGTATGTGGTGTATTGCATAGGGCACATGGAACAACATGGGTTGACTCACTCAGAACCACACCTCAGCAGTGGGATACCTGAACTTCCGTCCATGGAGTGGGAAGTATATGGTAGTTGACCCGACATAGCAGAAAATCATGGCTGACCTGAGTCCTGAACATACAGGATCACTCCTTCGAACCCTCCCACAGAAAGTGGGGTACCGGAGTGCAGATGATCCGATGGGCGACCTGGTGGTGCCGGAGACCATGCAGACGAAGTCTGGCTGACTGGTATCATCCCTGTGCACTTGCAGGAAACCTCGTTCAGAGTCCTCCCACGCAGAAAGGTACGGGAAAACAACGCCAAGCATGTGACGGCCCAGTGGATAGAATCCCCGTCACCCTGGAAGATCAGGGGAGGTTGAGGAGCCCTTGATTGCATCCCTGTTGCCCTGAAAAGGGTCGCTAGGACATGTAGGGTCACTTCTTCGGACACTGCGCCATAGCAGTGGGACCGTAACTCCTGAAGGGCGACCTAGAAGTGTAGGAGACCATGAATACCACTGTCCAGCTTACTGGCACACGGTCCCCTTGTACCTATAATGACACCCTTCTGGACTCCTCACATTAGAAGAGGGGTACAGGAACTCCAGCCAAGCATGCGACAGCCCCATGTTGGGAGACTGGTAGCGGCAGAAACAGAGGGGCGGAGAGGCCTGGGGCCATGGATAGTATCCTGGGAGATCAGGGGAGGCTAAGGAGCCGTAAATTGTATCTCTGTCGCCCTGCACAAAATTCATTGTACACGCCGCGTCACTCCTTCGGACACACCACTTGTTAGCAGTGGGGAGCGGTAATTCCAGCCGTGGATGCGGCAGCCATGTGATGAGTGACTCGCGGCAGAGGAAACCACGCAGACCACTGTCTGTGGTATTGGGTCCAGTCCATGTAGGAACACGTGCTTGACAACATTGCACTAGAAGTGGGGGTCCAGCATACTAGCCACATATTCCGAAGACCTATAAAGGACCTATGGGAGAAACTTGATACCACTGCGGTTTCCCAGCACCCTCCCGGGAATAAAGACCACAAAGTGGACACTTGATGTCTAAAGACACAAGAGAAGGAAACACCTGGTAAAGGCCCTCAGCGGATTCATCTGCAGAAGCATCCCACTGGTGTCTCGCCCTGGGGAGGGGCTGGATTGCAGCTAAGGGGAACAGAAGGCATGTCATGGCAGAAATGCCACGCACAATATCCCTGAGCTGGCAAAGTGACCTCTCTGCCTCTTCAGGTGATAAAACAGGGTGGGGAAAGCAAATATTAAAGCGGCCCCCAAAAATAAAATGTAATATATGGTCCCCAGACCGGAAGCCCAGCAACATTAAATCGGTAAAAAGCAGACATCAAAAGACTGCAATAGCTGTCTGCAGCCACAAGGGGAAGCCAAACAAGGGACCAGTAAGTAGGGGCTGCAATCTACTGAATGGCCACAAGATGGGGGTAAGAACATGGACTGAGAAACAAAAGAGATTTTTATTTTTTTTTGTAAATAAAAAGAGCGCAGGAAGTAGTGCACTGCACAGGAACCCTGAGGCCAGAACCCGCTGGATCCCCGGGGGAGAAAGGCCAAGAACTGCCGACATAGCGCCTCCGACCACTCCAGGGTGCCCAGTCAGCAGCGGATATCACGCGGGTTGCAGGGAGATGCCGGAGCAGAATGGCGGGCCCGGTCGTCCAAGCACTGTGCAGTGATCTCTAAACTGTGGCCCTCTAGATCTTGCAAAACAACTTCCAGCATGCCCACACAGCAGTTTACTGTCTGGGCATGCTAGGATTTGTAGTTTTGCAACATCTGGGAGAGCCACAGTTTGGAGATCACTGTGCGGTGGTTTCTAAACCGTGGCAATCTAAATCTTGCAAAACTACAACTCCCAGCATGCACGAACAGCAAACGACTGTCTCACCATGCTTGGAGTTGTTGTAGTTGCGTACCTCCAGTTGTTGTATAACTACATCTCGCAGCATGCCCTTTGGCGTTCAGTACATGCTGGGAGTTGTAGTTTTGCAACAGCTGGAGGTTTGCCGCACCCCCCTCCACCCCCCCCCCCCCCCCCATGTGACTGTAGGCAGGTTTACAGAGAGTTTCCGAGTTTCCTGCTTCAAGGTTGAGCTGCGGCAAATTTTTCGCCGCAGCTCAAACTCCTAGCCCGAAACTCATCGTAAACCCCCGCCTGTGTGAATGTACCCTAAAAACACTACATTAACACATAATAAAGGGTAAAACACTACATATACACCCCCTTACACTGTTCCCCCCAATAAAAATTAAAAACGTATCGTACAGCAGTGTTTCCAAAACGGAGCCTCCAGCTGTTTCAAAACAACAACTCCCAGCATTTCCGGACAGCCACTGACTGTCCAGGCATGCTGGGAGTTTCGCAACAGCTGGGGGCCCCCTGTTTGGGAATCACTGGCATAGAATACCCCTATGTCCACCCCTATGCAATCCCTAATTTAGTCCTCAATTGCGCATGGTGCTCTCTCACTTCCGAGCCCTGACGTATTTCAAGTTAACAGTTTAGGGCCACATATGGGGTATTTCCGTACTCGGGAGCAATTGCACTACATCCCGACACTTGGGGATGTTAAGGCTTACCCCTTGTTACGTTCCTCGAGGGGTGTAGTTTTTTTTTGCTGTTCTAGCACCATAGGGGCTTCCTAAATCCGACATGCCCCCCAAAAACCATTTCAGCTAAATTTACTCCCAAAATCCCATTGTCGCTCCTTCCCTTCTGAGCCCTCTAGTGAACCCACGGAGCACTTTACATCCACACATGAGTTATTTCCTTACTCGAGAGAAATGGTATTACTAATTTTTGTGTGTGTGTGTGTGGGGGGGGGGGGGTTCTCTCCTTTAAGCCCTTGTAAAAATTATAAAAATGGCTCTGCAAGAACATGCACGTGTAAAAAATGAAGATTTTGAATTTTCTCCTTCACTTTGCTGCTATTCCTGTGAAACACCTAAAGGGTTCAACTTTCTGAATGTCATTTTGAATATTTTGTGGGTTGCAGTTTTTATAATGGGTTAATTTAGGGGCTATTTCTAACATGAAAGCCACTGAAATCCACTTCAAAACTGAACTGGTCTCTGAAAAATTCATATTTTGAAATGTTGTCAAAAATTGGTAAATTGCTGCTGAACTTTGAAGCCCTCTGATGTCTTCCAAAAGTAAAAGCATGTCAACTTTATGATGCCAACATAAAGTAGACATATTGTATATGTGAATCAATATAAAATTTATTTGGAATTTCCTTTTTCCTTACAAGCAGTTCAAAGTTAGAAAAATGCAGCATTTAAAAAAAATGTCATTAAATTTTGGGATTTTTCACCAAGAAAAGATGCACGTAATGACGAAAATTCACCACTATGTAAAAGTAGAAAATGTCACGAAAAAATCTCGGAATCAGAATAAACGGTAAAAGCATCCCAGAATTATTAATGCATAAAGTGACAGTGGTTAGAATTACAAAAAAGGGCTCAGTCCTTAAGGGGTTAAAATATATATATATTTTTTTAACCCTATGCCTATTTGTTCGCAATCCTATTTGTGATGTTGGGTAATGTCACTAATTTATGTATTAATATAATGTTGCCTGAACGTTTAGTTCTCTCTATTGTGTCTTTTACCCCTTAAGGATGCCGGGCATATCCATATATACATTTTACCCCTTAAGGACTGAGGGCATTTCAGACCAACGATTTGCGGCTTTTCCAGGTCAATCGGGTCTCTGGTGACCCGGTGACCTGAAAAAAAAGGGTGAATGGGGCTGTCCGAGACAGCCCCATTCACCCTTACCCAGCAGGAGTGAGGTGGCATGGGTGCCGCCTCACGATCACATGACTGGTCGGTCGGAACGACCGACCAATCACGACCCTGCTGGGCGGCGATCGGGACAGCGAAGATGGCGGCGATCAGTGCCGGGCTCCTACCTTGCCTGGTCCGGCGGGGGTCCCCTCGGGATCGGTGGTGGTGGCGGCAGGAGCAGCAGGATCGGCGGCAGCAGCGGGGGCGGTTCCGGTGGCAGGATACAGCAGGCGGTGAGGCCTGTTCACCTCCTGCTGTTGCTTAATAACAACTCACAGCATGCTCAGCCAAAGGGAATGCTGGGAGCTGTAGTTTTGCAACAGCTACAACTACAACTCCCTGCATGCCCTTTGGTAGTCTGTGCATGCTGGGGGTTGTAGTTATGCAACAGCTGGAGGCACATTTTTTCTATGAAAAATTGTGCATCCAGCTGTTGCATAACTACAACTCCCAGCATGCACAGACTACCAAAGGGCATGCTGGGAGTTGTAGCAGTGTGCCTCCAGCTGTTGCAAAACTACAACTCCCAGCATGCCCTTCGACTATCAATGCATGCTGATTGTTGCAGTTTTGCAACAGCTGGAGACACATTGGTTGTGAAACAGAGTTTGTTACCTTACTCGGTATTTTGCAACCAGTGTGCCTCCAGCTGTTGCAAAAGTACAACTCCCAGCATGCACTGAGAGACTGCACTAGTTCTAGTTTTGCAACAACTGGAGGCACACTAGTTACGAAACACTGAGTTAAGTAACAAACTCTGTGTTTTGCAACCAATGTGCCTTCAGCTGTTGCATGACTACAACTCCCAGCAAGTATGGTCTGACAGTGCATGCTGGGAGTTGTAGTTTTGCAACAGCTGGAGGTTTGCCCCCCCCCATGTGAATGTACAGGGTACATTCACACGGGCGGGTTTACAGCGAGTTCTGCTGCAAGTTTAAGATGTGGCAAATTTTCTGCCGCAGCTCAAACTCCCAGCAAGAAACTCCTTGTAAACCTCTGCCCATGTGAATGTACCCTAAAAACACTACACTACACTAACACATAATAAAGGGTAAAACACTACATATACACATACCCCTACACAGTCCACCACCCCCAAATAAAAAAAAACTTCTTGTACACAGTGTTAAAATAGTATGCCATGTGTTTTTTTTTTTTTTTTGCTGTTCTAGTACCATAGGGGTTTCCTAAATGCGACATGCCCCCCAAAAACCATTTCAGCAAAATTTGCTTTCCAAAAGCCAAATGTGACTTCTTCTCTACTGAGCATTGTAGTGAGCCCGCAGTGCACTTGACATCCACACATGGGGTATTTCCATACTCAGAAAAGATGGGGTTACAAATTTTGGGGGGCATTTTCTCCTATAACCCCTTGTAAAAATTTAAAATTTGGGGGAAAACCAGCATTTTAGTGAAAAAATTAATTAATTTACACATCCAACTGTGGGGCCATTTATGGGGTATTTCTAATATGAAGACCCCTCAAATCCACTTCAAAACTGAACTGGTCCATGAAAAATTCCGATTTTGAAAATGTTGTGAAAAATTGGAAAATTGCTGCTGAACTTTGAAGCCCTGTGATGTCTTCCAAAAATAAAAACATGTCAACTTTATGATGCAAATATAAAGTAGACATATTGTATATGTGAATCAATATATAATGTATTTGGAATATCCATTTTCCTTACAAGCAGAGAGTTTCAAAGTTAGAAAAATGCTAAATTTTCATAAAATTTTTGGATTTTTCACCAAGAAAGGATGCAAGTAACGACGAAAATTTACCACTGTGTAGAATATGTCACGAAAAAACTCTCTCGGAATCAGAATAATTGGTAAAAGCATTCCAGAGTTAATAATGCATAAAGTGACAGTGGTCAGAATTGCAAAAAAGGGCTCAGTCCTTAAAGAAGATATCCCATGCAGCAAAGAAAAAAAAAATACCTAGCCATTCCATAGTATATTCACCTACCACCTCTCTGACATGTTTGTGATTTTTTTTCCGGACCCCATTCACTGGCTATTCAGCTCATAAATTCCAGTTACTTCCTGGTTATGGTGGCTATGCCTGTGATCTCAAAGACTACATTTCCCTGCATGCACTGCTCACATTTCCTGCTCTCAGCTGCCTGAGCAGAGAACTTGTTACCTCCCCTAACTTATGTTAGTCACTCCCACATAACACTGAGCTCCAATCATAGCCCTAGCCCTATACAGCAGGGTGGCCACGAGGAAACAAAATGTAATCTCAGTGCTCAGAGAGAGGGACCCTGGAGTTGAAGCTGCAGTTTTACACAGTAAAATCACTCCCTCCCCCTCCTCCTCTCAATGAAACAGCTTTACAGTGGCACAATCACCTCCCCCCTCCTCTGCCCTGCACTCCTCTCTCCCCAGTGCTCAGTGTGACAACTCTACTCTCCCTCCCCTCCATTCTCAGTGTGACAGCCCTACGCTGGCAGCTCCCTCCCCTCCCCCCTCTCCTCCGTTATCAGTGTAAAAACATTAGCAAGGAGAGGGGAGAGAACTATGATCTGAATCAGCCAGCATATAGGCAGTGCTGCTCAGCCAATCACTGCAGAACAGAGGGAGGACAGTGTGAATATTCATCAGATGGGAGGGGCTAAGGCAGAGCACAGGAGCTCTCTGCAGCACAGGGGTTTTCTGGGTAATTGTCACGTCACGGCCCCTGGATGCTGCTGATAACAGCCTGAATAGGGGGTCGAAAGTCATGAAAACCTGGAACAGCTGAATTTCCTGTCAGACAGAAGAATGCAGATAAAGCTTGTTTCTAAGCAGCATTGGTAATGGAAGTGATTTACAAACCTATATAACTTTACCTTCTGCACTAAAAGCTGAACAACTGTTTACTGTGAGACTTGTCCTTTAAGGTGAAAAAAAGGGCTCAGTCCTTAACCCCTTCAGGACGGAGCCCATTTTGGCCTTAAGGACCGGAGCGTTTTTTGCACATCTGTCACTTTAAACATTAATAACTCTGGAATGCTTTTAGTTATCATTCTGATTCCGAGATTGTTTTTTCGTGACATATTCTACTTTAACATAGTGGTAAATTTTTGTCGATACTTGCATCCTTTCTTGGTGAAAAATCCGTAAATTTGATGAAAAATTTGAAAATTTAGCATTTTTCTAACTTTGAAGCTTTCTGCTTGTAAGGAAAATGGATATTACGAATACATTTTTTTTTGGTTCACATATACAATATGTCTACTTTATGTTTGCATCATAAAATTGACGTGTTTTTACTTTTGGAAGACACCAGAGGGCTTCAACGGTCAGCAGCAATTTTCCGATTTTTCACAAAATTTTCAAACTCAGTATTTTTCAGGGACCAGTTCAGGTTTGAAGTGGATTTGAAGGGTCTTCATATTAGAAATACCCCATAAATGACCCCATTATAAAAACTACACCCCCCAAAGTATTCAAAATAACATTCAGTCAGCGTTTTAACCCTTTAGGTGTTTCACACGAATAGCAGCAAAGTGAAGGAGAAAATTCACAATCTTCATTTTTTACACTCACATGTTCTTGTAGACCCAATTTTTGAATTTTTACAAGGGGTAAAAGGACAAAATTTTTACTTGTATTTGTAGCCCAATTTCTCTCGAGTAAGCACATACCTCATATGTCTATGTAAAGTGTTTGGCGGGCGCAGTAGAGGGCTCAGAAGGGAAGGAGCGACAAGGGGATTTTGGAGAGTACGTTTTTCTGAAATGGTTTTTGGGGGGCATGTTACCTTTAGGAAGCTCTTATGGTGCCAGAACAGCAAAAAAAAAACACATGGCATACCATTTTGGAAACTAGACCCCTCGGGGAATGTAACATGGGATAAAGTGAACCTTAATACCCCACAGGTGTTTCACGACTTTTGCAAATGTAAAAAAAAAAAAAAAAATTTTTACCTAAAATGCTTGTTTTCCCAAAAAAAATTTATTTTTAAAAAAGGTAATAGCAGAAAATACCCCTAAAAATTTGAAGCCCAATTTCTCCCGATTCAGAAAACACCCCATATGGGGGTGAAAAGTGCTCTGCTGGCGCACTACAGGTCTCAGAAGAGAAGGAGTCACATTTGGCTTTTTGAACGCAAATTTTGCTCTGGGGGCATGCCGCATTTAGGAAGCCCCTATGGTGCCAGGACAGCAAAAAAAAACCCCACATGGCATACCATTTTGGAAACTAGACCCCTCGGGGAACGTAACAAGGGGTTAAGTGAACCTTTATACCCCACAGGTGTTTCACGACTTTTGCATATGTAAAAAAATTTTTTTTTTTTTACCTAAAATGCTTGTTTTCCCAAAAATTTTACATTTTTAAAAAGGGTAAAAGCAGAAAATACCCCCCAAAATTTGTAACACAATTTCTCCCGAGTACGGCGATATCCCATATGTGACCCTTAACTGTTGCCTTGAAATACGACAGGGCTCCAAAGTGAGAGCGCCATGCGCATTTGAGGCCTAAATTAGGGATTGCATAGGGGTGGACATAGGGGTATTCTACGCCAGTGATTCCCAAACAGGGTGCCTCCAGCTGTTGCAAAACTCCCAGCATGCCTGGACAGTCAACGGCTGTCCGACAATACTGGGAGTTGTTTTGCAACAGCTGGAGGCTCCGTTCTGGAAACAGTGGCGTACCAGACGTTTTTCATTTTTATTGGGGAGGGGGGCTGTATAGGGGTATGTGTATATGTAGTGTTTTTTACTTTTTATTTTATTTTTTGTGTTAGTGTAGTGTTTTTAGGGTACAGTCGCACGGGCGGGGGGTTCACAGTAGTTTCTCGCTGGCAATTTGAGCTGCAGCAGAAAGTTTGCGGCAGCTCAAATTTGCAGCCAGATACTTACTGTAATCCTCCGCCCATGTGAGTGTACCCTGTACGTTCACATTGGGGGGGGACATCCAGCTGTTGCATAACTACAACTCCCAGCATGCCCGTTGGCTGTCGGTGACTGCTGAGAGTTGCAGTTTTGTAACAACTGTAGGCACACTGGTTATGTATCACTGAGTTTGTGACCTAACTCAGTGTTTCACAACCAGTGTGCCTCCAGCTGTTGCAAAACTACAACTCCCAGCATGTACGGTGCATGGTGTACGGTGACTGCTGAGAGTTGTAGTTTGCAACAGCTGGAGGCACACCGGTCGTGAAACACTGAGTTAGGTAAAAAAAAACTCTGAGTTTCACAACCAGTGTGCCTTCAGCTGTTGCAAAACTACAACTCTCAGCAGTCACCGACAGCCAACGGGCATGCTGGGAGTTGTAGTTATGCAACCACCAGATGCACCACTACAACTCCCAACATGCACTTTAGCTGTTTGTGCAAGCTGGGAGTTGTAGTTAGACAACAGCTGAAGGTACACTTTTCCATAGAAAGAATGTGCCTCCAGCTGTTGCAAAACCATAAGTCCCAGCATGCCCATAAGGGAATGCTGGGAGTTGTGGTGGTCTGCCTCCTGCTGTTGCATAACTACAGCTCCCAGCATGCCCTTTTTGCATGCTGGGAGCTGTTGCTAAGCAACAGCAGGAGGCTGTCACTCACCTCCAACGATCCAGACGCTGCAGGTCAGTCCCGCCGCCGCAGCTGCTCCTGGGGCCCCGATCCCAACAGGGGCGCCGGGGATCGGGGTCCCCAGCACCCGGGGTGCACGTCCCGCACCCGCTCACGTCCTCCAGAAGAGGGGCGGAGCGGGTGCGGGAGTGACACCCGCAGCAGGCGCCCTGATTGGTCGGCCGGTAGTCCGGCCGACGAATCAGGGCGATCGTGAGGTGGCACCAGTGCCACCTCACCCCTGCAGGCTCTGGCTGTTCGGGGCCGTCAGAGACGGCCCCGAACAGCCAGTAATTCCGGGTCACCCGAGACCCGATTGACCCGGAATCGCCGCAGATCGCTGGACTGAATTGTCCAGCGATCTGCGGCGATCGCCGACATGGGGGGGCATAATGACCCCCCTGGGCGATATGCCGGGATGCCTGCTGAACGATTTCAGCAGGCATCCGGCTCCGGTCCCCAACCGGCTAGCGGTGGGGGCCGGAATTCCCACGGGCGTATGGATACGCCCTCGGTCCTTAAGGACTCGGGATTCAGGGCGTATCCATACGCCCTATGTCCTGAAGAGGTTAAAGGGTACTCTGGTGGAAAACTTTTTTTTTTTTAAATCAACTGGTGCCAGAAAGTTAAACAGGTTTGTAAATTACTTCTATTAAAAAATCTTAATCCTTCCAGTACTTACTAGCTGCTGAATACTACAGAGGAAATTATTTTCTTTTTGGAACACAGAGCTCTCTGCTGACATCATGACCACAGTGCTCTCTGCTGACATCTCTGTCCATTTTAAGAACATTTTGTAGTAGACAACCTACACAGTTATGTTTGTATTACACAAAAAAAAAAATCTTCCATAAAAACCATTGAAAAAAAATAAAAAAAATAATAACTATCTTTCCCTGTGACCTTGGCTGGACAATGGGCTGTGTATAGACTGGGCATGTCACATAAAACATGCTCTTTTTGCCATTTCTGACAACCCTATTCACAGTGAATTGAGCTGTAGGAAACTGGTGAAAAGCTGGGTCATATAAAATAGAAATGGAAATGTGACTTTGCAATACCAGTCACATAAGGAAACTCTCCAAGCCATCGAGATCCACATTCTGTTTGGGCAAGGTAGTATTATATTATTGGGACTTGTGAACCAATGTCTAAGGATGTCTACAAGCATGCAATTATAAATTCACTTGATTAAATAAACTTCTTTTAATACCTGTTTTCAAGGACTATTCTGAGCAGCATTTCCAAGCAGAAGGCAGCATCTTCTTCATCATATGTCTCTTCATCAGGGGTTACAGATATCAGTGCCTAAATAAAATATAAGAATCCACCTGACAGGAAACCAGTGTAATAATTTCATCATTTATACAGTGAACACAGATGTTTACCGTACATTTCCAAACAGTGGTAATAGAGAATGGACCACTGTGGTTTGTCTAATATCTTTCTCATGAAACACTGTGTCAAGTAAAATAAGCATGAATCATGACGTTGTAATTGTGGACTATGGTATAATAGCACTCAAAAACAATAGCAGCTTTACCTGAAATAACATTTAGACTTACCTTCATAAGCTCCTGCAGAGACTCTAACTGGAGGAACTTGCTCTCGGTGATAAGTTTTTCTGGATCACACAGCTACAATGCAAACAAAGCAATTGGACTAAGAAAATGCAAAAAGCTACATTACCCAAGAGGCTTAGAATCATTTGAAACATAGGAATGGAAATCAAAAGGTATAGGTAATGTCAACACCAAGAGTCAACGGCCAATTATTGGAGTTTAAAAAGCAATTAGAAATAAAGTTATTCTTCCAAGTACAGGTAGGTAGACTTTCATCAGTTATACCACCAACTTAGAGGCATAAATTCTGAACTTCAATCTAAGTTGTGAAGCCTGTGACTTAGTAAAAGAAGCGCTTTAATAATGCTCTTCATTAAATTACCTTAATACATTCTAAAGCCATCTTCTTTGCTTCCTGGTTTTCGGTAGAAGGCCCTCTTAGACTGGACTGCTCTGTGCCACTGAGTGTCAACCAGCTGACAAAACTCAGGACTGTAGATTCCCCACTATGGAAAAAAAACAGCTAGAATAAGCCAGGCTGAGGTTTTTATGATGTAAAAGGGACTTTCTGAACTAGTTAACCACTGTTCACTGAACTGAACCCCCTCTATAAGTGGAAAACCAATGCAAAGACTCTTTAAAGCGCAACTGTCACGAATTTGTACCCCCATAAACTAATCGCAGGGTAACAAAGTTCTTTAGAATTACTTTAAAGGTATACTTTTTTACTGCTTTCTAGCAGCTTATATCAGGCTTGTGGCCCGCAGCACCAGGAGACATTTTTCTTCACATCACTGGCGCTGCAGGTGGCTAATTTCCATAGCAATGCAATGCTATGCAAACTAAACTGCTGTGACGGCACTGTAACCTAATAGGAGAACGGGCATTGTAAATTGATAGAAGAACGGACACTTATTTACTTATACATTTGTATGTTCGTCGCCAAAGATAAGGATAATAAAGGGGCCTATGTGCTGGGACCTATCACACAGCGGTCCTAGCGATGACATACAGGAGACGGGCGTGGCGGCTGCGGGCCATAGCCACTCCTATCTGACTGTTGCTGGCTGTCTTATAAAGCATTTTTTAGCCTCATAAAAGCTGCTAGAAAACAGTAAAAGGTATACCTGGAGAGTAATTCTAAAGAACTTTGTTACCCTGCGATTAGTTTATGGGGGTACAAATGTGTGACAGATGCGCTTTAACCAATGGAAGTCTGCAAGGGTGTAAAAAATGACTACAAACATTTTTTTGTAAAGGAGTTGTCCTTTTTTTAAATGTATTTATTTTTACAAACTCAATCAAGCTAATTCTTTCTTTAAAAAAAAAATTATAATAAATTTTTTTTAGAAAAAGCCTACTATGTGCAATATTCCACACTCACTATTAAGTCTATTACATTTTACACACCGGTTTGCTGGAATTTCCTCACGCTGAAGAGAAATCTTTCCATTGGGGTCAACAAAGTCTTCAACCTTAAAAAAAAAAAAATGCAAGCGGTGCTTTAAGAGTTAAACAGCTGAAGTGATAGTTTAAACTGTTTATAGAGGTTAGTACACTACACTAACAACTTGTCAAGTTATCATGTATTGTAAATGTGTATTGTGAAAATAAGATTTTTTTTTTTTAACACAATAAAATCATAAAGTCAATGTTGTTACATAAGCAATTCAGTGACCTAGTGACATTATTATTCTAACTTCCCTGTCCCACACTAAGATATAGCACAATAATTTATGGTATATCAATTTGTAGGAATGGGTTAACATAGCAATGCACACATATACACTTTACTCACTTCAACCATAGCCTTAGGCAATAGCTCAGCCCGAAACAATTGCAACATGGAGTCCATTATGTTTTTCCAGCCTTCACGCAAAATATCTCCATGTCGGTAGGCAAGGTTAAACACAGTCCTGGCTGCTATCTGAGCTTTAAGGTTGCTACCAAAACCAGTGGGCAGATTTTCTACAGCCTGGAAAGAAAAGAAAAAAACAAAACAAAACCTAAATGAGTCAAATTAAAGATAATGATACAGTTATATTGGAAATATCAAAGCAACTACGGTACATTCTGTAGTATTGCACAAATATAAAAAACTATATCACTACTACACTGTTGACTCCCTTGAAATAGACTCCTTATTGTAATACAAGATCTGCACCCTGCATATAATGTTCACGAAAACCACTCACAAACACACACACACACACAAAAACAAACAAACAAAAAAGAAGGTCTTACCTTTTACGTTATAGTATTTATTTACATGACACAAACTAAAATGCTTTGATCTTGCTGACCATAACAATTTATGATTTACTGTTTACCAACCATCTTAAAGGGGTTACCCAGGCATAAATAAAAAAAAAAAAAAAAAAAAAATCATGGCTAGAGTGGTGAAGTAGAAAATAAAAAACAACCTATACTGGCCTGCCTCTGTCCCATGCAGTTGACGTTCAAAGTCCTGGCTACTTCCTGGATGCGGATGATGCACCGTCCCCGCAGGAACTGCCCTGTCCAGTGAATCATTGACTGAGCTGGAACATTGCTGTGGCCAGTGATTGGCTGACCAGCCAGTTGCTGCAGACATGGAGCAACATCAGCAACAAGGCAGCAGCCAACGGGTCTGGAAACCAGGAGAGTTGGCATAGCAACTGTGGGGGATTTGGGCAGGTAAATATAGCTTTTTTTAACCTCTTGGGAGACCCACATATACACTTTTTTTTTTATTCCTGGCTAATCCATTTAATTAAGATGGTTGAGGGTCTCAATGGGTTTTGTAGCATTTTTTTTTATTGATGGTCTACCCCTTACCTCACTACTAAGAGTTGTAAACTTGCAGAGAGAAATGATGAGATTGTCAAAAACATCACTCAACCCATAGTGTGCAGATATCATTGCACATTTCCTAAAAAAAGTGAGAAAAGGGAATTTAGCACAATAAACACACATTTAAAGTGAGGCACCAATTTTTTTTTTCACCAAGTAGAAACTACTTACATCAGATTTTATGCTAATGTAAGCAATCTGACATGAATCTGTAACAGAATGCACCAGATTATGAGATGTGCCTAAAGCTGACCACAAATTCAACTGGTACACTGAATAACCCCAGTATATCCCTTTTATGAATTATCCAACCACGGAGGATTTAGTGATCCAAATCATTACCTGAATCCAGATATGGCTTTCTGAATGATGGTCTCTTCCATGCTCTTGTCAAACACATATGACAAGGCAGCAATAGTTGGCCCCCAGGTCATAGTAAACAGATCATGGTCATAACTTCCGGGTGTAACATGCAGGAAGATGCCTTCAGATGATGCGCCTCTATGCAGCAACACACTCCACATGTAATTTTCCTTGACCAGACCTGTTTGTTCTTCAGGCATCACTATTTCATCATTCCTGAAGAGAACAGGCAATAGAACACTTAGATTAAAGTGCCGCTGTCATTCAAAAAAACATATATGTCGCAAAGGCATGTTAAAGGTTTTGATCAGACGAGGTCTGTGTGTTCAGACCACCAACAAGCTTTTGATATAGCTGGGAAAGGATGCAGCTGTGAGCTTTACTCCATGACTTACTGTGATATCTCATGCTGGGGCGCAGTAGGAATAAAACTATTTACTAGCATAATGCAGCAACTAACCATTGCATTTTGATGAGTAACCCATCATTTTGGGTTTAGTGCGGGTGAACTAGCTGTCAGATTCTCTTTAGGAAATACCTAAACAGAATTCTAATTTTAATACATACAAAAGACAACTCAATGATTTACTATTGTAATCGTGTAAGAATTATGGTGCAGTTTGCACAAAAGAACGGGTGTACATGCTTTGCACTGTCGGTGGAATTTATGAAGGATTGCAGGGCAGTTTAAGCAGCAACAATACTGGTCTATTCATTTAAAGCAACAATTGCAGCAACAATACTGGTCTATTCATTTAAAGTCAGATGAAATAGAAAGGTATTTGTGGCACTTTGCAAAATCTGTAAAGAAGAAAAAAAAACTGCTTTGGGGGCAGCAAGGTAGTTGCTCACAAAGAATGAATTTTTCACGCCAAGCTCACTAAGCCTGTGCCACATACGACAGACGGTCACTGGTTGCACTACAGTGCATAAGTGTGAGCATCATCCAAAACATTCCGTGACTGACCTCCTTAAAGCATGGAAAAGAGAAATGAAAGCAAACAAGTGCCAGAGATTACATCCTGACTCCTGAGTTTGGTAATCCCCTGAGCTTTGAAGTCTCGGGTGTTGGATTTACTGAGCAGACTGGATTTCTTAAGCCCTCGCTGCCTATAAACAGCAGTGAGCATTGAAAGAGCCTGGCTTCTTAACAGCTAGACAAGGTGCAGTGACGACAGAACAGAAATAACAGAAACCTGATTAAATTCTTATGTGCTCTACAGTGTCCAAATGCAAAAGGAAATAAACAGAATATCAAATATTACAATATGCTAGTAATATCCTGAACCTACATTGCCTCGCTTTTTGCAGTACAATCCTTGTACTAGTAACAACAAAGTAACATGAAAAAGAACAGGCTTTTCTAATTGTGGCTAGAAAGATGCTTTTCTGATGAATCCTATTTTACAAAGCTTTTCTGTGTTTTGAATTTTGCAATTTCCTTCTATTTTTGTTAAAGGATAAATGCAGCAGAAATCTTTTAAATTCCCCTGTGCCCGGGTTGCAAAAACTAAAAAAAATAAATAAACTAACCTTAACTCCCCTTCTTACGTTCCCCTGTTGCTCCAGTATCGGCATCCCGTTCCTCTGGCCCTGCTCGGCTCCCTGCTTCTTAGGCTCGAAACATCACACTGCGGTCAGCGTATCGCCAGCCGCAGCAATGTCCCACCTCGGCCGGTGATAGGCTGAGCTCCTTACATGACCATGCGCTCAGCCTATCACCAGCCGAGGGGGACATCGCTGCAGCCGATATGCTGACCGCAATGTGAAGTCTCATGCCTAAGAAGCATGTTACAGGATTTCAGGAGTAAAGATAGCATCTGCTGAGCATAAAATATGCCTATATGCCGATGACGTGCTGATAGCACTGACATCGGTACAAAGCTCTCTTCCAGCAGTGATGGACATCATTCAATCCTACTCAGAGGTTAGTTATTACAAAGTTACCGGTAACTTTAATAAATCAACTATATTACCAATTATTATGGAGCCAGATATAGAACATCAATTAAGGAGTTTATAAACATTATTTATTTGGGGATAAGATTGTGTTCGGATCTGAATAATTTATCTACTCAAAATTTGAATCCACTAATTTTGAATATAAAGGAGACCCTGGAGACATACTCCAAATTACCTTTGTCCTGGATAGGCCGAATAGCGGCAATAAAAATGTTTACACTGCCAAAAGTAATTAATATAGCTTTTTAAAAATTTGCCAATAAATTACTCATTAGGTAGCTTAAAACAGTTACAAACTATAGTGTTGAGGTACATTTGGAAAGGTGGTAAACACAGAGTAAGAGCAAGTACGTTATATGCACCTATAAATGAGGGGGGACTGGGGTGCCCGGACTTTAAAACATATTACTATGCAATAGTACTTAATCAGTTAAAATTTTGGTGGCATAATAAACAAGATAAAAACTGGGTATTGTCAGAGGCATGTCAATTGAAAATCCCAACTAATGTTTTATTATGGTCTGCAGCGATCTCTAAAAGTCTGATCACCGTCCGTTCCCCCACTATTAAAGCAGGTATTAAAATATGGAAAGGTTTGGTTAGTAAAGGGTTTATACATTTTATAACTTACTCTGCAACACCACTGGAAGCCCTGGAACACTTACTCCCTCATTTAAATCTTGAAGAATGGAAGCATCGTGGTATAGAGAAATGATCAGATATTGAGGAACAAGGTACTTTAATGAGTTTTGGGGAAATTTGTGCTATATTTCATGTTTCTTCAAAATATTTTTTCAAATATTTACAATTAGGACACCTTTTGGTCTCTCTTAAGTGGCACAAACAAGAGATAATCACCCCATACGAAATGTATTTCCAAAATATTGAACGTGCTGAAAAGGGAATATCCCTAGCGTATAAACACTTAATTTTAAAAATCTTTGCCCCCTTTACTCTCAACAAAAATGGGAAGAGGATCTAGGTCAATCTTTTTCTCGGGAAGAGTGGGAGTTTGTGTTCAGTTTACCATCTAGAGTTTCTCATTGTACTAATCACTTCGATATTTCTGGGAAGTTCTTATATAGATGGCATTGGGTGCCTGTACAGTTAAATCGCATTTCACCCCAAATGTCAAAGTATTGTTGGAGATGTAAAACAGCAATAGGTTAACTATATCATGTATGGTGGGACTGTCTAGTAGTCCAAAAATATTGAAGTCAAATTCAAAGTTTGATAAATAGAATAGTGAACCGCAACATCAGGTGGGGCCCAGAAATTGCATTACTCTCACTCACAACAAATACATTGCCAATCTCGGAACTAATATTAATAACACATATTTTATTTGTAGCACGTAGTCAAATTGCTATTAAATGGAAAACAGAGGAAATACCAGATATTTTGGAACTTGGGAATGTTGTACAGAGGAATAACACATTGGAGGGGTTCATAGCACAAAATAATTTGGAGAGCAAAAAACATGAAGAAAAGTGGAGATTATGGAAATTATTTAGAGGTGAATTACCGTGAATAATGTAATTGATTAATTTGTACTGCCATGTTATAAAGCAGTATACAATGTTTGAATGTTCCAACTATATAAGAAATCTGTAGGTATGAAAGGACTGAATGAATGAGGGTATGATTTATTTTATGTTCCTTTTTCATGTATTTTGTGTTGCCATTCCCTGGATTATGGGGAAGGTTAATGTCTGGATTATTGTTTGTGAAATATAACAAAATAAAAAATAAAATAAAAAAAAATTTAAAAAAAGTTAACATCAAGCCTAAGAAGCATGGCGCCAAGCAGCGATACCGGAGCAACGGGGGAATGTAGGAAGGGGAGTTAAAGTTCTTTTTATTTTTTTTTTAGTTTTTGCAGCCCGACACAGGGGAACTTAAAAGATTTCTGCCACATTTCTTCTTTAACTGTACCCTGAGAGGCCACACAAAATGTTAATAAAAGTTTTCTATCAATACAAAATAGAACAGGACACTTATTCAGCAATAAACAACCTTGCAGGGCACAACTTACTTGATGGCATGATAAATATCTTCAAGCATATCTTGGTCAAAATCCTTTCCACCATTGACACCTTTCAAGTTTTTCCTGAACTCCTGAAGAGTAAAAGAAAAAAAAAATCACTTCAAAAGAAGCACTCTAGGATATATATATATATATTAAATGTTTGCTTATTTAGAGCAACATTGGTTATCAGATAATATAGAGGCTCTTGTTTATACCTATTTTTGGCATGCCTGAGTTGTCTGCCTCTTTGATTCTTATTGCCACCCCCTACTAC
This sequence comes from Hyla sarda, assembly GCF_029499605.1. NCBI lineage: Eukaryota > Metazoa > Chordata > Amphibia > Anura > Hylidae > Hyla > Hyla sarda. The sequence goes on from NC_079195.1 coordinate 119,734,699, forward strand.
TAAAAAACAAATCTAGTAGTTGATGTAACTGTTCAGTTCCACACCTATGAGTCCGTCACGTGACCAGGACAAAGTATATTGAAAATGGATGTTATATAAACAAATCAAAGCATTTAAAAAGTGCTAGTATATATTGCAGCAAGAATTAAAAATACCATGTAATACACAGTGAATATATTGATTGGGAAATAGAAAAAAGTACTATCAGTAATCCATTTAGTGAAATGCACATTCCAAAGTGAGCAGCTTTCTATCTGACAATGAATGAAAGGTGATTTAGGGAACCTTGGCCTTATTAAAACTACCAAACTTATAAGTGGCCTAAGACCAGGGAATCTGCCCTAAGTAAACCAGCAGTTTGACTCTTCACAATATAATTTCATTCATCATTAAATACATATACAGGTAAAAATAACTGGAAAGATAAAACTGACTTCCATACACAATATTCATTGGCAATCATTTTTTCGGGCATAGCTGTAATACATTTTAGTAAAATCTACAACCACTTCAGCCATATGGAAAATAGAAAGGAGAAAATTCTTACAGTACATTTTGCCATTTATGGGGTTGTACGGGATTATAAGGCAGCGTAATCTCACCTCTAGAGTCATTGGCACACTTTGCTTGCGGACATTGTGATTGTGTTGGTCAGTATTAAGCATGATGACCGCATATGCCAAGGCAAAGCAGGCATCACTATGTGCAAAAGGAGTTCCATTGGAGTTCTGGAATAAAAACATAAGGGGTTAATAAAAAATAATTAAGTGGCTATAGTTATCTACTGTATAGTAACAGACAATATACAACAAGTATCATGTTTATATTTTTACAGTTGTCAAAGTTTTTGATCATGAATTCCATAGCTAACTATTGACCTGAGGGGAAAAAAAAAAGAAAATAAAAAACAAAAAAACAATAACCGGACAATATCTTACCCTCCAGTGCTCTGTAAATACTTCCAGTAACCTATGAATAACTGGTGCTTCCCCTGGTAAACGGAAGGCTTCAAGGTAAAGTCTTAATGCTTCATCAACTCTCAAGCCTTGGAACGGAAATGTTCTACATGGAATAAAGGAAACAAAACAGATAACAATTACACTTAACACATAAACAAAACAACTTTGTAAGGGGTTTATAAACATCAGCTGAGCCTTACTCCTTATATCTGGTGTAGAACAATTACAAAGATGGTTTCATTTACACAAGTGTATACTAAGAATAATCGGATGGTCAACTGCTCCTCTTACATATATTTTCATGACATCCATGCCAGACACACAAAGGCAAACCTCTGATATACCGTATATTTATTATATGACCTGTAAAAGAATGGCTAAAGGGTTTTTTACAGCACAAATATTGTATAATCAACGGTTATACAAGCATCTAATATTTATTTCTATTCTCCATTTGCAGCCAAAAAATGCATTATGGTTTACTTGCAGAACCAAGACTTTTAATGATAGTTGAGCGTTTACTACAATTGTACCCAGTCAATCTGTAAAAGTGATATCTCTGTTGTTGCTATCTTTTGAGGAACCCTAGTTGGAAAACACTGCTCAATACAGATACATTGTGTTGGCTTCAGGACACAAAAAAGATTTGTGCTGCTCACGTGTAAACAACGTCAAACTTTTCTTCTGCTTTTTGTAATCAGTAAGAAACAGAAACAAAGATCCTCCAACTCACCCCACAAAACTCTCAAGTAGATCGAGGTTCTTGCGATCACTTATAAATTCTCCAATCATTTTTTTGTCCAGTCTTGGGTTCTCCCTGAGCCACTGAGCCACCTCCTTGTTATCCATTGGTGTTGCCAAGAGATTTTTTTCTTGAAGAAACTGTATGCCTTTCTTCGGCTTTTGATTAAATTGCTCAGTTCCAGTTATAAGGAGCTAGAAAACCACCAACACAAAGAAATCAAATGTTATTTCTTTGTGGTAATGGCAAACAAAAACAACACATGGCTATGGACTGCCAGCTTAATACCTTTTTCTTGTTCTTAATATCATTCAGCTCTTGTACTGTAGGAAGGAATGATGAAAAACGTGAAGGTTTCTTCTGAGTCTTCTTATCAGCTGAAAAGACATCAAAAGCCAATCAAGATTTTGTGTATTGCTGAGAAAGTTGGTAGTACCTTAAACTCTGCATTATATGAAGAGTATTCTAACATAATAAATAATCTAGTGCTACCAAAACTGGCTACCATTTGTAGTGATATCATAACCTATCAGTGGCGTTGCGACCCGGGTGCGGGGGGGTGCGGCCCGCACCAGTGACACCAACCTAATGGGGTGACACCAAGACGCTCCGCAGCCCCCACCCCCCCCTCCCCAGCTACACTGACACCCCCCTACTGTGCCCGACTGGCCTCCCAACCGTCAACAACCCCCCCCGCCTTCACCTGTGCTGTGTGTGCGGTGCGCCCGTCCGTTATCGCACCCCCCCCCCCCCCCTCACCTTCACCAGCACTGTGCCCGGCCTCCGCTTCCACGTCTGCGCCGGCCTGACGTCACACCGCATGGCCGCGCAGGAGGACGTCAGTTACGTCACTCGCAGGGCGCCCGGTGAGAAGGATCGCTGCGCTGGATGGGTGCGTGTGTGTCTGTCTCTATCTATGTTTGTGTGTGTGACTCTGTGTGTGTGTGTGTATGTGACTGTGTGACTGTGTGTGTGACTGTGTGTTTGTGTGACTCTCAGTGTGTGTGTGTGACAGTGTGTGTGTGACTGTGTGTTTGTGTGACTCTGTGTGTGTGTGTGACTGTGTGTGTGTGTGTGTGTGACTGTGTGTGTGTGTGTGTGACTGTGTGTGTGTGTGTGTGACTGTGTGTGTGTGACTGTGTGTGTGTGACTGTGTGTGTGTGACTGTGTGTGTGTGACTGTGTGTGTGTGTGACTGTGTGTGTGTGTGACTGTGTGTGTGACTGTGTGTGAGTGTGTGTCTCTCTGACTGTGTGTGTTTGTGTATGTGTCCCTCTGTGTTGTATGTGTTTTTTTTTGTGTGTGCGTGCGTGCGTGCGTGCGGTTGAACCAGCGATCAATTGTGGGGAGACTTTGACCCATTGTGGGGAACCTGCAAGGGAACCTGCGGCCTAATGTGGGGAAACTACTACCTAATGTGGGGAGTCTATGCTACCTAATGTGGGGAGTCTATGCTACCGAATGTGGGGAATCTGTGCTACCGAATGTGGGGAATCTGTGCTACCGAATGTGGGGAATCTGTGCTACCGAATGTGGGGAATCTGTGTTACCTAATGTGGGGAATCTGTGTTACCTAATGTGGGGAATCTGTGTTACCTAATGTGGGGAATCTGTGCTACCTAATGTGGGGAAATTGCTACCTAATGTGGGGTAACTGGTACCTACCTAATGTGGGGGAACTGGTACCAAATGTGGGGAATTTATGCTGCCTAATGTGGGGCAAAGATGCTACCTATTGTGGGGAAACTGCTACCTACCTAATGTGGGGGAACTGCTGCCTACCTAATGCTCCCCCCCTGGCAGTAGCACCCTCATCATCCACCAGCAAAACCCCCCCCCCCCCCCCCCAGCAGCACCTCCATCAGCAGATCCTGATGGTGGATGATGGTGGTGCTCCTGCAAGGAGGATGATCCTGCCGATGGATGATGGGGGTAATACTGCCAGGGGGGATGGCCAGTAGCACCCTCATCATCCTCCAGCAACACCCCCCCAGTAGTAGCACCCCCATCATCCACTAGCAACACCACCAATACCCCCCTCCCGTGGTAATAGCATCAGCTAACGGATGTTGAGGGGTGTTACTGCGGTTGTGGTATTATATTCAGAGGGCACAGTTTGTGGTAGTATTCTATTCAGAGGGCGCAGTGGGTGGTAGTATTATATTCAGAGGGCACAGTTTGTGGTAGTATTATATTTATAGGGCGCTGTTTGTGGTAGTATTATATTCAGAGGGCGCAGTTTGTGGTAGTATTATTAGAGATGAGTGAACTTACAGTAAATTCGATTCGTCACGAACTTCTCGGCTCGGCAGTTGATGACTTATCCTGCGTAAATTAGTTCAGCCTTCAGGTGCTCCGGTGGGCTGGAAAAGGTGGATACATTCCTAGGAAAGAGTCTCCTAGGACTGTATCCACCTTTTCCAGCCCACGGGAGCACCTGAAAGCTGAACTAACTTATGCAGGAAAAGTCATCAACTGCCGAGCCGAGAAGTTTGTGACGAGTTGAATTTACTGTAGTTCGCTCATCTCTAAGTATTCTATTCAGAGGGCGCAGTGGGTGGTAGTATTATATTCAGAGGGTACAATATGTGGCGGTATTATATTCAGGGGTACAGTGTGTGGCAGATTTATATTCAGAGGGCGCAGTTTGTGGTAGTATTATGTTCAGAGGGTGCAGTGGGTGGTAGTATTATATTCAGAGTGTACAGTATGTGTTGGTATTATATTCAGAGGGTACAGTATGTGGTAGTATTATATTCAGTGGGTACAGTGTGTGGCTGTATTATATTCAGGGGTACAGTATGTGGCAGATTTATATTCAGGGGTACAGTATGTGGCAGATTTATATTCAGGGGTACAGTATGTGGCAGATTTATATTCAGGGGTACAGTATGTGGCAGATTTATATTCAGAGGGTACAGTATGTGGCAGATTTATGTTCAGAGGGCACAGTGTGTGGTAGCATTATATTCAGAGGGCGCAGTGGGTGGTAGTATTATATTCAGAGGGTACAGTATGTGGTAGTATTATATTCAGTGGGTACAGTGTGTGGCGGTATTATATTCAGGGGTACAGTATGTGGCAGATTTATATTCAGAGTGTACAGTATCTGTTGGTATTATATTCAGAATGTACAGTGTGGTGTGTACGGTGTATGGAAGGTTTATAATCAAAGAGTGTAATGTATAGTAGTATTATATTTAGAGAATACAGTGTCTGTCAGGTTTATAATTATAATTGTTTTCATATAGAGGATGAGAATGCGCTGACATAGTGAGGAGACGTCTGGGCGTCACATTCTGCAGAGAGAAGTTTTAGCTGGAACAAGTCCTGGCGGTATGTACCATCTGAATTAGATAAGGGAAGACGTCACCTGTAGTCACTGATATTGTGTATTCTCCTCACTATAGAGAAGACGTCACCTGTAGTCACTGATACCATTGTACATTCTCCTCTCTGTGTCCTATCAGAGCTGTAGTCGCTTGTCAGTTCTACAGTTAGGTCAGTGAAACTACAACTCCCAGTATAACCTCACCACTGCTCAAAGGGGTACTCTACTGGAAAACATTTTTTTTAATCAACTGGTGCTACAAAGTTAAACAGATTTGTAAATTACTTCTATTTAAAAAAATCTTAATCCTTCCAGTACTTATTAGCTGCTGTATAAGCGATTCACAGGAAGATGTTTTCTTTTTTAATTTCTTTTCTGTCTGACCACAGTGCTCTGTGCTGACACCTCTGTCCATGTCAAGAACTGTCATAGTAGGAGCAAATCCCCATAGCAAACCTATCCTGCTCTGGACAGTTCCTGACATGGACAGAGGTGTCAGCAAATAGCACTGTGGTCAGACTGGAAAGCACTACACAACTTCCTGTGGAGCATACACCAGCTTATAAGTACTGTAAGTATTAAGATTTTAAATAGAAGTAATTTAAAAATCTGTTTAACTTTCTGGCACCAGTTGATATAAAAGTAAATGTTTTCCAGTGGAGTACCCCTTTAAGTAATTCTGGGAGCTGTATATTTAAATGGTGAAAATTTCTTTAACACTTTCCTATTCTGTGGCAACTGGTATATCTGATTATTATACTGGAATTTCTCACAATGCGCTACAACAGTGGTGTCTGTCACAACAGGCTAAAAACTTACTGAGGGGGGGGGGGGAGGTATGGGGGTGACACCATTTTCTACCGCACCGGGTAACACCAACCCTAGCAACGCCACTGTAACCTATACAACCCCAGCAATATAATGCAGTTATAAAATAAAATATACTACTAACTACACAAGATATTGCACAATATTCTGTATTACAATACCAATTACATACATGTTCAAGAGAGAATTCTACAAACCCCAAGAAAAGAGGTGGCGACCAAAAGACTGCAACAACAAGATGCAAGCAATGATATATTACTTCCAAGTCAGTATATGTCAAAAAGGTATCACACTATAATTGTGTATATATCAACCTCTGATTTATACATATATATCTCCTGTAACCAGTCACTGTATACATGCATCTAGAAAGCCTCAGATGTCTCTGTGAGGATATAATATCTGGCATGGACATTCTGTCCGTCTTGGATAGGAGCCCCACATTCACCACGATATACAATTCACATCTTAGCATGTGTGGGGAGGGTGTCTCTCTTTGGTTACTGTAATAAAGGTTATATTTAGCTATATCTTGTGTGATTACCGTATTTATCGGCATATAACACGCACTTTTAAAACTTAATTTTAAGGCAAAAAGCCTGCCTGCGTGTTATACGCTGATAAGTCTTCTGGTCACTGATTTAAAGCGGCTGCAGCAGCGGCTGCTTGTTAAGTATTAACAGCACGGCCGCAGCCACTTTAAATCAGTGACAAGCGGCGTCTCCTCCCCGCTCTGTAAAACGGTCACTTGTTTTCTCCCGCACTATCCTCAGGTACTGGTGGATAGTGCGGGAGACGCTGATTAAAATGAGCCTACCTTGTCCGGATCTGCCCTACCTTTTAATCAGCGTCTCCCGCACTATCCACCAGTACCTGTGGATAGTGCGGGAGAAAACAGGTGACAGTTTTACTTTTCATTTTTCTTACCTCCCCCCTCTTTTATCATTCCCCCTTTCGATGCATTTCATGTTTTTTTTTTTTCCTTACCTGGCTGCGCTTCGGCAGGTCAGGCGGGGGGTCTTGTGGGCTGTGGTCAGTGAAGCAGATGAGTGACGTACTCTGCCGGCTTCTCTGCGTGGCATCAGTGACGTCACTTTTCATTTCCTGTAGTCGCCGCCGAAAAGGGACATCACTTGATGCTGCGCAGAGGAGCCGGGAGAGGACGTCCCTCATCTGCTTCACTGACCGCAGCCCGCAAGACAGCCGAAGCGCAGCCAGTTAAGGAAAGCGGAAGAATAGCATATACAGTGGTCTTCAACCTGCAGACCGCCAGATGTTGCAAAGCAACAACTCCTAGCATGCCCGGACATGGGGGGTGGCGATGAGAGTGGTAAATGTGGCACAGGGACTGATAAAAGGGAAGGAATGATGTGGCACTGGAGGGGACAGGACCAAACTGAGGTGCAGAAGAAAACGAAGTTGGGGGGGATGATGTGGCATTTAGTCCAAGTCATTTATTTTACATTTAATTTTTTTAACTTAAATTTCCCTGTTAAAATGGGGGTGCGTGTTATACGCCGATAAATACGGTAGCTGTAGGAGATAGCAGTGCATCTGTTAAAAAGCACCACATTTCATTTGCTTTATACACAGGGTTTTACGGTCTAAAGCTGTGTCCCAGTCAGGTACCATCACTGTTCTGGAGTCCATGGTGTGGAAAGGTGTATAACAAATTTGTCCTCCCATTCCCTGCCCCTAAATTTCTTTCTGTAAAGCTAACAAAAACCTTTTTAATGCAATACAGAGTAAATACAGGTAAAGTAAAAGTCTTGACTAAGAGGGACTGCCATTTCCTTTATACCAAAGAGGAAATAAAATATTTACAGTAAAAGAACGTATTTCTTCAAACTAAATACTTGCCCTATAATTTGCAGCATAGTCCTAAAGACAAAGAGGGAATAAGGAGATTTTTTTTTGTACTCACCATAAAATCTTTCTCTTAGCCTTCATTGGGGGACAACTAACTGATGGGTATATGCTCTTGCCACTAGGAGGCGCCTACATTAGGAAAAAAAGTCAGCTCCTCCCTGGCAGGATATACCGGCCCACCTGCAGTGAGGTAATCAGTTTTGCCACAAAGCAGTAGGAGAAGCCAACAAAGACCTCCGTCCGAAGGACGCTAGAAAGGAATTCTGGATAAACAACCCAAGAACCGGAAAAAATAGTCCAGGAAAAAAGATGAAGAAATGGGTGGGTGCAATGTCCCCAATGAAGGCTACGAGAAAGAGATTTTATGGTGAGTACAAAAAATTCTCCTTTTCTCGGTTGCTCTTCATTGGGGGACACCTAACTGATGGGATGTACCAAAGCAGTCCCCTAGGGTGGGAAAAACAACCACCAGAGAAAAGGAATCAGTCCCGAGACTGAACTCACATGTCAAAAAATGCCTGCGGATGAGCCCCCAGGGGGAGACACACTAGGCCCAGAAATTGAACTCACGGAAGATCTCCCGACCAAGGAGATTGACTAGGACGCCAAAGAAAAGGGCCGTCCTCTGTAGAGACTCAAGACACCGGGTCATATAGAGAGACAAGAAACCACAGGAAAAAAGAAAAATGGAAATCTGCTCTGGAGAGGTCCGGTGCATGAGAGCAACGACCTGAACAGCCGCAGACCCAAAAACCCCTGTCTCAGGGGCCCGCCATGTGCACCCAGAAGGTGAAATATAGCTGTACTGGTGTAAAGCGGATATTATTAAGAGACATCTACACATATTGCATCACGATCAGATTTTATCTAAATTGTTAGAAAATGGCTGTGCAATTGTGGCCAAAAGTGCCACCACATTAGGCGATATGTTATCTCTTAGCAAAGTCAAATCCACCATTCCTTCTGCTCGCACCTGGTTACACCATAGCGGCTTTCACAAATGCGGCTCTCATCCATGCAAAACATGCAGTTTTGTCAAACCAGTTAACACCTTTACAGACACTGATAACAATCGCATCTTCAAAATAAAACAATTCCTCAATTGTAACTCATACAGTGTTGTCTATGTCATTGAATGCTCCGAGTGCAATTTGAAATATATTGGAAGTACCAAGAGAACTTTTAAGACACGCATTCGGGAGCATCTCAATGACATAGAAAACAGCACGTTGAAACGAAATAGAGCAGGAGCTTCTAACCATTTTATAGATGTACACCGTGGTTCACACCGCGCGTTTGTAGCTTATGCAATTGAAAAAGTAACAATAGGTACGAGGGGTGGCGATTCACACCGTAAACTATTAAACAGAGAAGCTTACTGGCAGTTTGTGTTGAAAACGCATGCCCCTACTGGTTTAAACATCAGACAAGAATTCTTGCTAAATTATTGATATTTTTTTTTCTTCATTTTTGTATTTTGTGCCGGATTATCGGTGGAATTCTTGCCGGATGATTGGATGGTTGTACTTTGCATTAGCATTGATTTCTATGCAGAAAAGTCAGATCCCAACCAATATTGCATGTTGTATTTGAATATTCAACAGAGAAATACCACAGTTTCACGTTTTTGATATAATCGTATTTATATTATATTTTTTTATGCCACATTGCGTGTTTGTGTGTTCACTTGCAATTTAATTAAATCTTTGTTCACGTGTGAAGTTGCCAGACAGGAAGTTTTAACCCCCTGGAATTTTCTCCTTATATAAGGAGCCATGAGGGGTTTTGGAAACTATCTGTGATAAAGGATGGTATACCCACCCGAAACGCGTCCAGATGTCTTTCTGATGGTGTATGTTGATTTTGTACCTGCTTTTATTGCCTAATAAAGAATAAGCTGGAGTTTCGTATGCCGGACTTTCCTCTTACTTGCCAAGATTGATTGCGCACCTGGGTCAGTGCGGGTCCGAGCACAGAATTTGTAAGTCAGTGGAGCTGGTCTCAACCTTGCTTGCATGTAAAGCGGAAAACCTGAATGCCCTTCAACTTGTGGAGGACACCTGGAAGACGAACCCCCCGAAGAGTAAGGAAAACAGACGTGCGCGAAAACTCTCCGGCGACAAACTTCCACGAAGAGTGCAGAACAGAAAGACTGCACCGACAAATGGGATTGCGGAGGAGTCTTGGCCGGATCACTACACATGTCCAAGACCTGAACCATTACCAAGGCCCAAGGAGCCGCCTGAAAAGAAGGCACGCCACAGCTTCCTAGGACAGAGTCCAAGCCAAGAAGATCAACCAGTCATAGACCCCAGAGCACACTGAGGAAACATCCCACCAGAATGGGAATGGAGGGAGAAACAAATGAGAACCCTACTGGGATTTGCAGGGTCTGGGCACAGGAAGGATGACTCCAGAAGACTTTGGTGTCAGTGCAGTACAACTGACACAGACAAAAGGGAAGGAAGAACACACCCCTTCCAGGGAGATTGTACTAACTCCTCCAACAGAGGAGAGAGCCAAGGCTGCATGAGCAGCAAAGAACAGAGAGAGAGAGAGAGAGCCAGGCTGTAATAGTGGACAGTAAGCACACAAGCCTAAACAGTAAAAATCCCGGTTGGATGCTCTAAGCAAAAAAACAGGGACCCCACCAGATACTCCACCTATATAGTGGGAACAGAGAGATGGCATCATCTTGGCAGCAGAAAAAAAACTCAACAAAATAGTCCATCCAGAGTAGGGAAAACAAGGTTGGTCGAGATGAAAAAGTACAGACCCATGCAAAGCACCCTGATCCCCATACCCCCTGGAAAGGGGATTGGCAAAACGTGTCGGGCTAAGTAGGAGCAGGGAAATGCTGTCCAAGCGCCACGGGACCAGTACGGTGAGGACGGAGCCCCCAGGCTCGCTGTCTGGAAGAGCCACCTTGTGTCCCAAGAGGGATCAGTATCGTCAACACTGGAGCTGGGCAAAACACTTGGAGGTACAGGGAGGGGCTGAACTGACTGTCTCCCCAGCAGACCCCATGTCAGAACAGAAGTGCTCAACCGCCGCAGAAGTGTGGAAACAAAATCACCGGAAGCCCGAGGCTAACCCCACCGAGCAAAAGGAAAGGTGGGCTCCACACCTACTGAGCGAACATAGCATATGTAGGAACACAGACATGGGTACCCCACAATAGTAGTGGGGTACCAAGGCTGCAGACACGAAAGAAACGGCAGACATCCAAGGGACCAGCAGGAAGGTAGGCATGCCTCTAGCAGACCAACAGTGCAACCTAAGAAGGAGAACAGAGTAACGCTGCTGTTGCTGAGAAAATCCCTGGGACCTGCAGAAAAAAAGCCCACACCCCATCTCCTAATGGTGCCAGACACCAAGACTGCAGACGCAGACTCAGGAGATGAAGAATGGAGCAGGAAAAATGCAGACAGTGTGACTGACAGGTAGAAAGGGTCCCAAGAACCCACAGGAACACACTCCGCGGAACTGCACCTGGAAGAGAGACACCGCACAGCAGCTGCGGGATCGGCAGAAACAGGGGAGGTGACCAGGTGGAGTCGAAAACCATGCAGACACAGTCTGGCTATGTGGCAAAGGGACAGAGGCCACTCCGGGTCTCGCATACGGAAAGACGCGGTGGAGTGAGATACCAGCCTGTAGACAGAGTAGCAGGCATGCAAAGAGGGACCTGGCCATGTAGGTAACCCTGTAAACCAGTATGTGGTGCATTGTATAAGGCCCATGGGGCAACATGGGGTGACTCACTCAAAAGCCACATCATGGCAGTGGATAACCTGAACTACCGTCCACGGGGTGAAAGTGTATGGTAGGTGACCCGACGTAGTAGTAAGCCATGTGGAAAAACCGTCTGTCCAGCAGGTATAGGATGCCCGAGCACCCAGGGTCACTCCATTCAACCTCCCACAGAAAGCGGGGTACTAGAGTGCGGCCTATCCAACAGGCGACCTGGTGGTGTAGAAAAACCAACAGGCGAAGGGTTGGCCAACTGGTATCAATCCCGTATACCTGTAGGGACCCTACTTCAGATCCCTCACCCAGCCGCAAGGTAAACTTGGCTATGTCCACGGCAGCCCAGAGGTCAGAGACAGATTGTGGCGGAAACAGTGTAGACAACAGTCTGGCTGAATAAGAACACCCTCAGGCGTTTTGCGAAAAGGGAACAGTCAGACAGGCGATAACTGTGCCCCTTTGTCATAGGTGGGAGGGCGGGGAGGCTGAGAAAACCCTGCCCCCTGGGAGATGGAGGGAGGCAGGGGAGCTGAGGAATGCATCCCTCACATCCTGTATAGGGTCCGTGGGACACGCTGGGTCAGTTCTACGTATACTGCGCACAACAGCCGCCAAAACATCAGCCGTGCGACGTGTGATAGTCGGAAGAAGAAAACATGCAGACAGCTGTCTGGCTTAGCGGTATTGATCCATAGTGGACAGCGATTCATTCCATCGGGCACCTCGCACAGCGGTGAGGTACCGGAACTCCAGCCGCAGATACAACAGCCGTGAGATGTGAGACAGGCAGTGTAGTAAACCATGCAGACCGCTGTCTGGCTTACTGGTATGGATCCATAGTGGACAGCGAGTCATACCATCAGGAACCTCGCACAGTAGTAAGGTACCGGAAGTCCAGTCACAGATACACCAGCCATGTGATGTGTGACCGATGGTGTAGGAAACCATGCAGACCACTATGGCTTACTGGTATGGGTCCATAGTAGACAACGAGTTATTCCATCGGTCACCTCGCCCAGTAGTGAGGTACCGGAACTCCAGCCGCAGATACATCTGCCATTTGATGTAAGACAGGCGGTATCGGCAACCATGTAGACCACTGTCCGGCTAACTTGTATGGACCCATGGAGAGTATGTGCCCCTGAGGAAGTCACCCAGAGTGACGGAACGCGTGTGGACCAAGGTTTTGTTTTTTTTGGGGGGGGGAGGGGGGGGGGGAACCCGCTCTTTCCATGACCATGTGATGTATATTTACCTACTCTTTTGACAATCTAACTTCCCTTGATGTACTTGACTAGTTACAATTTTGCAGCTCTGTATACATTGTCTGACTCAGGATGCATCTTCATGTATAGTAATACAGTTCAGTGTTGATATTTTAATACTATGTACATGATCTTGTGATAACTTAGATGAGCTGTCTTTTTCTACTCCTTATACACTGCACTTTATTTGTGTGGGGCTGATTGTCTTGGAGATTAGACTGCACTTTATTTTTGTGTATACATACGGGTGTCCCTGCTCTGAGGAGGAGTCCCAGACTAGTTCTGGGGTCCTTCTCCATGGCTCAAGGGGGTGAGTTGTATGGACCTCCTTTTTAAGTGGTTTTAAATGTATGTGGCAGTTTGTATAATAAAAATGTAATATTTTGTTGATTTTTTGGCGTACCATCTATTTTCTGCTTTGCTTTTTTTGGGGTGATAGTTCAATTTAAAGGCATAGATGGCACCCAGCCTTACCATTTGTGGTTGAGCCCATTGTTCTATAGTAGTACATAGTATACAACAGGTCATGCCTAGGATACCTCGCACCAGTAGTGGGGTACTGGAGCGCCAGCCGCGGATGCGGCAGCTGTAAAATGGGTGACGGGTGAGACTACTGTCTGGCATAATAATGTCCGGTCCAATCCGTGCCCCCACAGGAAAATTCCCATGGAGACTTTGTGCTGGATGTGGTCACCCCCAGAATGGGAGACTGGTAGACCTGATAGATGAGGAATCTCAAAAGAGACCGGAGCATCTGTCAGGAACACAAAAATGAGTACATTGTATGGCACTCAGTGGTAGGGAAGAACAGTTTGCTTGTTCTGAGTCAACCATAATACTGTCGCTATCTTTTTGTGAACTGGCTATTTCCTGTTCCCTCCCTCACATCACATCAGCCACCGCCACCCATTAAAACACACCTGTGCTGCCTTCAATGCAATAGACCAGTGTTTTCTGACCAGGGTGCCTCCAGCTATTGCAAACCTACTATTCACTGCAGAATGATCTACCTTCTACCCAGCCATTGCTCCACCCATTGAAGCAAAGACAGGCTCCCTCTGAACACCTGACTAGTGATGTAATGTCTCGGGCAACACTGTAAACTGTCATTTTGTGTGCTGTTAAAAAAAAAAAAACTTTGGGCCAAAAATCACAGAAGAAGTGCAAGATCACCATCAAGCACAGGTACAGACATATATATTATGAACCACACTAACTTTAGAGCTCCTGTAGCATAGTCTCAACTAAAAAAAAATCCTGGAATACCCCTTTAACTATTCTTTGGCCAGTGAGTATCATTTAGAGACTTTTCTCTGATGACTTACCTCTATCACTGCCATCTTCAGCCTCTTGAATACCTAGATTCATCTTATCAGCCATAAGATGACCACTAGTTGGAGGCCGTGCGCCCTGTGATTCTGCGCTGAGGTTTGGAGGAGCGTTTTCCATTGTGCGTTCAGTGCCTTAAAAAGAAAAGGTTTTCCAACTAAAATAGATTTGTAATATAAGGAACACTAAAAGTCTACATACTAAACATTTACAAAATATGCATTTAGCTGTGACTAATATTACTGGCAACCTTGACTGTTTAGTATAACATAAAAAAAATATATCTTCAGGAATAAGTGGATATGTACCTTGGTACTCTTAGTTCAGCTTAGGTTACACAATATTTGTTAACAATGACAATTGTCAAATGTTTCTGCAGCTATTTTTCAGCTTTCTCAATTTCAGCAGATTCCAGTTTTATGTTATTTTCATGCCTTGTGCCATAAGAGTTAATATATATCCAAGCAGGTACTTTATACACTTTAAGAGATTGCTTACACTGTGTACTTAATATTCAAGGGGTGCTAATAACCACAACTGTAAGGCTTTGTTCCAGAGGAATTTCTGTCTGGATTCTAAGTGCACCCATCGACTCTAAGACTATGCCAATTCTGCCTAATAAATAACTTCTTTAGGAATATCTGCTACTCAAAATTCCATAGTGTGGACTTAGCATAGGAATCCCATTGACAGCAATGGGACTCTATTACACCAGAATTTCAGAGCGGAATTTCAAAACAGAGTTCCACACGGAAATTCTGTAGTGTGAACCTAGCCTCATTGTCAAGGTTTTCAAATAAGCATCAAACAAGGATGACACATGCAGAAACAAATTAATATAAATGTTAATAAAAAGAAATGACGTACTGCTCCCAGGATCCTCAGCTATTTCTGTATCAGCTACATTTTTAACAGCTTCTTTTTTGTCCTGTAATGTGTTGCTTAGAATTTTAGCCTGACAATGAGCTTCTGTGCTGTCAATGACTGTCAGTAGAGCTTCAAGAGAAAGCAAGTGAGTGGTGTACAGCTGTCCAGACACTGGAAATGCATTCTGGAGAGAAAAGAAACACAACCACACAATATATAAGAGAAGAAATGTAGAGAGATTGAACATGAATAGGTAACTTTATTATATAGTTGAACATGTAAAAACCATTGAGATATGATCTTGATCAGGTCTATAATAATTGGGATTAATTCGGTAACAACCTAAAAATATTGACTTTATAAGACACACTGCAGGACAGTGTCCACCGAGGGGCTTGTCCACAGACTTTCAGGTAACACATTATTACTCACTGGAAAGATAAGAGATTTCAACCAATAAATTAGTTATTTGCCACACAAACATATATTATTCTGCTCAGCTTTTCCTGCTCTATATCATGATGTCAATAGAATTTTCTTAGGACACGTTCCTTTTAACCCCTTAACCCCTTAAGGACGCAGGACGTAAATGTACTTCCTGGTGAGGTGGTACTTAACGCACCAGGACGTACATTTACGTCCTGTGCATAACCGCGGGCATCGGAGCGATGCCCGTGTCATGCGCGGCTGATCCCGGCTGCTGATCGCAGCCAGGGACCCGCCGGCAATGGCAGACGCCCGCGATCTCGCGGGCGTCCGCCATTAACCCCTCAGGTGCCGGGATCAATACAGATCCCGGCATCTGCGGCAGTGCGTGATTTGAATGAATGATCGGATCGCCCGCAGCGCTGCTGCGGGGATTCGATCATTCATAACGCCGCACGGAGGTCCCCTCTCCTTCCTCCGTCCGGCTCCCGGCGTCTCCTGCTCTGGTCTGTGATCGAGCAGACCAGAGCAGAAGATGACCGAAAACACTGATCTGTTCTATGTCCTATACATAGAACAGATCAGTATTAGCAATCATGGTATTGCTATGAATAGTCCCCTATGGGGACTATTCAAGTGTAAAAAAAAAAAGTAAAAAAATGTAAAAGTAAGAAAAAAAAAAGTGAAAAATCCCCTCCCCCAATAAAAAAGTAAAACGTCCGTTTTTTCCTATTTTACCCCCTAAAAGCATAAAAAAAAATTTTTATAGACATATTTGGTATCGCCGCGTGCGTAAATGTCCGAACTATTAAAATAAATGTTAATGATCCCGTACGGTGAACGGCGTGAACGGAAAAAAAAAAAAAAAAAAAGTCCTAAATTCCTACTTTTTTAAAACATTTTATAAAAAAAAATTATAAAAAATTAATTAAAAGTTTTTTATATGCAAATGTGGTATCAAAAAAAAAGTACAGATCATGGCGCAAAAATGAGCCCCCATACCGCCGCTTATACGGAAAAATAAAAAAGTTAGAGGTCATCAAAATAAAGGGATTATAAACTTACTAATTTTGTTAAAAAGTTTGTGATTTTTTTTAAGCGCAACAATAATATAAAAGTATGTAATAATGGGTATCATTTTAATCGTATTGACCCTCAGAATAAAGAACACACGTCAGTTTTACCATAAATTGTACAGCGTGAAAACGAAACCTTTCAAAATTAGCAAAATTGCGTTTTTCGTTTTAATTTCCCCACAAAAATAGTGTTTTTTGGTTGCGCCATACATTTTATGATATAATGAGTGATGTCATTACAAAGGACAACTGGTCGCGCAAAAAACAAGCCCTCATACTAGTCTGTGGATGAAAATATAAAAGAGTTATGATTTTTAGAAGGCGGGGAGGAAAAAATGAAAACGTAAAAATTTAATTGTCTGAGTCCTTAAGGCCAAAATGGGCTGAGTCCTTAAGGGGTTAAGGACCGGGCCATTTTTTTTCCTCCTCCCCTTCTAAAAATCATAACAGTTAAAATTTTCCACCTAGAAACCCATATGAGGGCTTGTTTTTTGTGCCACCAATTTTACTTTGTAATGACATCAATAATTTCACCATAAAATCTATGGCCAAACCAGAAATAAAAATTATTTGTGGGGCAAAACTGAAAAAAACAAAAACAAAAAAAAAAAAACGCAATTGTGTAACTTTTGGGGGCGTTTAATTCCACGCAGTGCACTTTTCAGTAATAATGACACCTTATATTTAGTCTATAGGTCCATTTGATTAAAATGATACTCAACTTATATAGGTTTGATTTAAAAAAAATTATAACTTTTTATATGAAAATTGGCATGTTTAAAAAGGTCCTCTTCCGACCCCTATAACTTTATTTTTCTGTACACGGGAATGTGTGAGGGCTAATATTTTGCGTTGTCATCTGAAGTTTTATCGATACCATTTTTGTTTTGATGGGACTTTTTAATCACTTTTTATAAAAAAATTTTAGGGTAAAAGTGGCCAAAAATAGGCAATTCTGCACTTTGGTATTTTTTAACGTATACGCAATTGACTGTGCTGTTAAAGTAACGTTACATTTTTATAGTTTGGACATTTAGGCATATGCCGATACAACATATGTTTATTTTTGTTCTTTTTTACTTCCCGATCTTCACCGCTGAGCAACAAGGACGTGTTTAACATTTTAGACGCCGCAATCAACTTTGATCGCAGCGTCTAAGGTGCTAATGCCGGGCATCACCGTGATCGGTGATGTTCGGCATAAGCCTGGCTAATGCCGGACATCAAAGATACCACCCCGCTATGACCTGCGCTCAGCTCCTGAGCGTGCATCATAGAAGGAGAGTGGGACAATGGCATACAGTGGCCCTTTGTTCTCAAGAGGTTAAACATACAGTGCATTAATAAAGATTTCAGACCCTCAAGTTTACTATGGAGTGGGTTTTCATTAAGGATATCTTAATTCATTTAAATTTCCCTCAGCTCTGATCGGTCTCCCTGCCTCCCACCCCAGCATGATCCTTTTTTATGGCCACTCTGTCAAAAAGCCCAGATTGGTGGAGTCCTGCAGTGAGTATCGACCTTCTGACACTTTCTCCCATCTGCACACAGGCCCACATTTATCATTGTCTTTAGACTGTTTTTTGTGTCTTAAAAAAAGGGGCAAAAAAGGAGCAAGCAGGGTTTTTTGCCACTTTTTGTTTACACGTTTCTGCTGATTTTGGCAATAGACATGATATGGAAGGGTTTTATCAACTGCCCCTTTTTGTGAAAAGGAGCAAAAAAGGCGCAAAGCCACTGAAAAGTCTCTAAAACTACACCAGCCCAGACATGGTGTAGCTTTTTGGTGTATGTGAAAAGAGAAATTTCAGAAAATGTGACCTGTACAAAATGTATCAAATGTTCTTTGACCATTTAATAAATTTGGTGCTTCTACACATTACAGCACACACAAAAAAAAAGGTGTAAAAAACGCTTCACTTAACCTCTTCAGGACGCCGGGGGTATGCGATATTTACTGCTGCCCTTCCTAGTGGGTGCCAAACTGCAACTCCCAGCATGCCCAGACAGCCAAAGGCTGTCTGGGCATGCTGGGAGTTGTAGTTTTGCAACATCTGGAGGGTCACAGTAGAGACCACTGTTACAGTGGTGCCCAAACGGTAGCCCTCCAGATGTTGCCAAACTACAACTGGGAGTTGTAGTTCTGTAACATCTGTCCCTTCAGATTTTGCAATTTTCATGACATTTTTTAAAATTGCTGCTCTACTTTGAAGCCCTCTAATTTTTTCAAAAAGTAAAAATATGTCCATTTTATGATGCCAACATAAAGTGGACATATTGTATTTGTGAATAAAAATAAAATATATTTGGAACATCCATTTTCCTTACAAGTTCCTTCAAATTTAGAAAAATGCAACAATTTCAAAATTTTCATGACATTTTGGGATTTTTCAACAAAAAAGGATGCAAGTAACGACAAAAATTTACCACCAAAATAAAGTAGAATATGTCACGAAAAAACAGTCTCAGAATCAGAAAATTCTGTAAAAGCGTTTTAGAGTTATTAATGCGTAAAGCGATGAAGGTCAGAATTGCGAAAAAGGATTCAGTCCTTAAGGTGAAAAAGGGCTGCGTCCTTAAGGGTTTAAACTACAATGATAAATGTGGGCCAGGATGTTTGGAATTCAGTCAGAATGGCCACCTCTTTTACCAAGCCTCCACCCCCCCCCCCCCCCCCCCAAATTACTTTGTTTGGTTGGGAGGGCAGCACTGCAGGCAGTTCTTTCCGTCCGCCCTCATGGCTTCATAATTTCTCTGGTATACATTGTGAGCTGAGATACCTTCTATAGACCAATCATGTCCAATTAACTGAATTTACCACAAGTGACTAGAATCAAGGTGTAGAAACATCTCAGAGATGATCAATGGAAATGGAGGGGGTATACGCTATACATTACATAACCTTTAACCCTTTTACTCCTTAGCCTGTTTTGACCTTAATGACCACTTATTTGGTATTAACTTTGAAAAGTTTTAACTTATGAAAGCGATTCTGAGATAGTTTTTTCGTGGCATAGTGTACTTTACATTAGTGGTAAATTTTGATTGCTATATTTAGCGTTTTTTGTAAAAAAAACATTTGCATTTTTCTAGATTTTACATTTTCTGTTCGTACGATAGGCCGCACCAAATTAATGATTAATTCACATCTACAATATGTGTACTTTATGTTCCCATCATTTGTTCTTTTATTTATTATTATTATTATTTATTATTATTTATTCTTTTATAAGTTTAGCAACAATTTTCCAGATTTTCAAGAAAATTTCTAAATCTGATTTTTTTCAGGGACCAGTTCCGTTCTTAAGTGGAATTGAGGGGCTTGTATGTTAGATAGTCCCATAAATCACCCCATTTTAAAAACTGCGCCCCTTAAAGTAGTCAGAATGACATTAAAGAAGAAGTTTATTAACTCTTTAGGCATTTCACAGAAATTAAAGCAAAGTGGAGGCTGAATTTTTCAATTTCATTTTCTAGCAGATTTTTCATTTTAATGAATTTTTTTCTGTAAGGCCCCTTTCACACTATGGCCCTTATTTACTAAGAGTGGAGTGTAGTTTTTGTTGTAAGTTTTAACTCCCTACAATTTATTTTCCACGGTATTTACTAAGGTTTCCCTACATTATGCTCTGATCTGTAGGGTTTTCCTCATCTCAAATCCACCACATTTTCTGTGGAAACCTTAGTAAATATGTTAGGTTTTTGTGAAAATGTGGGGAACACGTCCCTTTACGGTGACCACGCCCCTTTTCCCGATGGCCATACCCCCTTTTGGGCTTACTTAGCAAAATTGAGAGTTAGTCGGGATTTTTTCAATTCTGGCGCTAATCAGGCGCACAACCCGACATAACATTGCAATAGTTAATGAGGGCCTATGGGCATTCATCCGTGATTAAATATCCGTTTTCTGTGTAAAAAACAGATGTATAATAACAGATGAAATAACAGGTGCTAACGGCTGAATAACGTCTGTCAAAATAACGGGCATATTCATCCGTTAAGACCAGTTATAACATCTGTCCTGTTCGACTGTTTTAACACCTCTGCCTACAGACTCCCACAGCCGGGACTACTACTACTACTATCATGGAACAGACTTGTTTCCATGGTGGGAGTAGTAGTTCCCTGGCTGCAGGAGTCTGCCGGTGGCTGGGGAGGCTACATTAGTGTTTGTACTACTACCCCCATCATGGAACAGACTCCATGATGGGGGTTGTAGTACAGGGGCTGAGGGATTGATCGCACCAGGTCTCACTTCTGAGACCGGATGCGATTAGAAGTTATTAAACAGGGGAGCGGGTGGCATGCTCCACTCCCCTGAAATGTACGATGTATTTTACTTTCATTTTTTATTTCCCTGCCGAGAGTCCTGAATGGCCGGTACTGAGGAGCCATTGAGGGCTCTCGGCGGGGTTCTTAAACTTCAGTGTGTCCTCTTAAGTATATTCATTTTATTCCCCCCATGTGTATATGTATGATTTCCCCCAACCCTCCCCCCCCCCCCAAGCCCCCCCCCCGCCTGCTGCCCAGGCATCTTCTCATCTACCAGTGCTGTCACGGCTGTATATAGATGCAATGCGGGGGTCAGACATATATCCATATGTCTAGCCCCCACAGTGCTTATATAATCATATGCCCGCCGCAGACCATTTATATAGGTATTGTCCCCCGCAGCCCATTTATATAGGTATTGTCCCCCGCAGCACATTTATATAGGTATTGTCCCCCCGCAGCGTTATCATAAGCTCCCGGCAGCGCTATGAAAAGTATTCTATTAGCAGCGCATCGGGCCGGGAAGCCGGCTGGCCTGATGCGCTGCTGAAAGAATACTTGTCTTTCATATCGATGCGGCGGCATATGTACATAGAATCACTGTGGGGACCAGATAACACTATATGTCTGGCCCCCACAGCGCTTCATAATCATATGCCTCTGCAGCGCTTCCCGGCCAGATGCGCTGCTGCTCGAATATTTTTCATTCATAGCTCTGCGAAGGCATATGATTATAGAAGCGCTGTGGGGTGGGGGGGCCAGACATACAGCGTCATCTGGTCCCCACAGTGCTTCTATGTACATATGCCGCTGCAGCGCTATGAAAGTATTCCCGGCCCGATGCGCTTCTAATAGAATACTTTTCATTCATAGCGCTGCCGGGGGCTAAGGATAGCACTGCGGGGGGAAAATATATATATATATCCATGCGCTGCAGGGGACAATACCTATATAAATGCGCTGCAGGGGGCATATGATTGCGCTGCGGGGGACAATACCTATATAAATGCGCTGCGAGGGGCAAGACTTGTATAGCGCTGCGGGGGTCAGACATATACCCCCCACCAGTGATTCTATCTATCTTTCCCCACCACAGCACTTTGATTTGAAAACCCCGCCGGGAGCCCTGAATGGCTCCTCCCTACCAGCCATTCAGGGCTCCCGGCGGGGAATTAAAAAATGAAAGTAAAATACATCGTAGGGGAGTGGAGCATGCTGCCCGCTCCCCTGTATAATAACTTCTAAGCGCATTGGGTCTCAGAAGTGAGACCCGGTGCGATTAATCCCTCAACCCCTGTACTTCAACTCCCATCATAGAACAGAGTCTGTTCCATGATGGTAGTTGTAGTACAAACACTAAATTTAGCCTCCCCAGCCACCGGCAGACTCCCGCAGCTGGGGAATTACTACTCCCATCATAGAAACAAGTTTCCATGATGGGGGTGTTTGTAGTCCCTCAGCACTGCAGGAGTCTGCTGATGTCACCTCTTCTGAGCATGCTCAGAAGTAATAACTGATATTATAAACCAGGTGCAAAAAGATCACATAAAGGCTCATCCGTTTGCCATAGACTTCAATGTTAATAATAACGGCTGTTAATTTACTTGTTTCTTGTGACATAAATATTAGTGCATGTGCTGTTTTTTTCATCCAGCACAAATAACGTCCGTTATTCATGACTGGCTATTACGGGTCATAACGGATAATCAAAAAATCCCATAGACTTTAATGGGATTTTGTAGCGGCCATTTAACATCTGTTTTTAAGGCTTTTCTAACGGAAGTTTAAAACGGGTCTTTTAACGGAGCAACTTTATAGTGTGAAAGGGGCCTAATACAGTAGGTGTTGAAAAAAGAAATGCAACTCAAGATTTATTCCCTGATGTCTGACGTATTTAGAAATATCCCATATGTGGCCTTTGTGCACCACGTGTCTCTCCCACAGGCCTCAGACATGAAGGCATGCTGTGTGGATTCTTGGGCCTCCTTTTAGTTTAGGATATTTTGTTGGCATCATATAAAGCTGCATAGGCCTTGGGGTGCAAAAATATTTTTGGGGGAGACAAGTTGACACTTTTATTGGTACCATTCTGGGGTACATTTGATACACTGATCGTTTTTATTTAATTTTTTATGGGGTGGTATACATAAAAAAAATTATTTTGCGGTTGTTTTTTATTAATTTTTTTAGGTCGTTCGTCATGCGGTATAAATGACATGTTAATTTACTCTGCAGGTTGATACGATTATGGCGATACCAAATTTATATACTTTTAAAAAATATTCTAGTGGTAAAAAAAATAGTTTTTAAGTCGCCGTATCCTGAGAGCATTCATTTTTTATATTTTCACTGAGGCAATTGTGTGAGGATTTTTTTTTGCGGGACATGTTGACTTTTTTTTGGGGGGGGGGGGGGGTTGGGGCCTATTTTTGGGTGTGTATTATATATCTACATTTATTTTATTATTATTTTTGCATTTTTTTATTTTATTTTCAATTTTTTTTCTCACATTTTACTTTTTAGTCTCTTTACTAGTCTCTTATCAGTCTCTACCTTAGGTAAAGATTGATCTGCTCCTGTTGCCATGACAACTGAAGCCACTGTCAGGCCTCCAGAATCGGAGCTCTGCTTTCACTTTGCAGAGTGCCGATCGGTGACAGAGGGTGCTCCCTCCCTCTGTTACCCTAATAGACGCAGCAACGGAGGAAAGGGGGGAGGAGGAGACCCCCACCAGATCCCTGCTATTGGTTAATCTGTATTGACGGACCAATAACAGCGATCGCCGGCCTGGGACCGCTGTGATTGGTCCCTGGTCGGCTTTAGCGAAGCTTGGCTGTGCAGAACATCAGGTACATGTACGTGGTGATGCGGGAAGTCATTCCCAATCACCACGTACATGTACCGGTTAAAATGCGGGTAAAAAATGATGTATTACTTAACCGGTTCCATGGTCCAGATCCAGAGATGCATGCTATATTAGCCCCTATTTCTGATATGTTAATTAACCAATTTTGCGCAATGGAGGCGGAAATTGGTGTTCTGAGCTTCTCTGTTTCAGTCCCCTCTGCTCAGATATGCCCGACCACATTGCGGTGAGGTTGGCAAGCATATGGGGGCAGAGAAGACGAAAGCATGGAAGCTCAGAACACCAGCTCCAATCTCCATTGCGCAAAGTGTTTAATTAACATATTAGCAATGATATTGTGTATCTCAGAACCAGACCCAAGATCCACTATAACCCCGACTACTGGATTTAGTGTAGGTGAACCAGCTGGCAGTTTCCCTATAATATTCTCATTAAAAAAACTCCACAGCATTTCTAACCGAGTAACTGTTAAATCCCATTCTCCCCTCAAACTAATCACCCCAAACGACTGGTAATCAGAGCAACATTTGAAAAGCACATGAGCTTGCCCATTCCAGAGGTAGACTCTGCTTCTCTACCTAGTTCCTGGGTGTAGGTGTTCCAATATCACTCTAAAGTAAATCCCAAAAAGATTGTATTACAGCAATACTAGGAGATAGTGTAGAATGACCCTAGTGCTCCCTAAAAGGTGTCGTGCTGTGGCGCTACCCCTGGTCGCTCAGGGTCTATTTGGGAACTCACCCTAAAAAAGGGCAACGCCTGACCTGCTCTACCACTTGGTCTCACACCAAAAGTCCATACAGCTCTAACCACCAAAAACGTTTCCTTAAAGTTTGTAAATTCCTCAGGGGTTAAAATAATGTAGGACAATTAATTTAACCCCTGAGGAATCCATAGATGTGGAGATAATGTGCTGGGAGTTTAGTACTAAGGGGATTTCTAGGGTGAGGCAGGTGGGGAAGGGGTCGTCCTTTTTAGGGAGCACCAGGGCAATTCTACAGTATCCTCTAGTAGCGCTTTCATACCCAGTCTACAATCTTTTTTGCATTTAATTTGGACTGGTATAGGAACACATAAACCTGTGAATTAGGCAAAGACACAGCATCAACCACTGGACTGAGCGAGCTCATGTGTTATTATACGTATAATGATATGTTGTTCTGGAGATTTGGGGGGGGGGGGATTGTGATTTACCTGTTACCCCTATATCTAGGAGAAGGGCTGAGTAATTTTAGGTCAATTGATTCTTTGGTCTTGGTGGACCCATCAATTTATTTTGTGGAGTTCGATATTCAAGGGTAATATTAAAAGGTTATGTTTTATATAGCAAGTACCTCCTGTGATTTTTTTTGCTATATGTGCACAGATCTTGTAGACCGCATTTCTGTAATTCCCACAAAATTTTAGTTTTTCCTTTTTAATAAATTTGTAAACATTTAAAAAAATATAATTTTCAGCAAAAGTCAATAAAGGGCAGACTAAATGGTTTTGCTTTTGCTCCATATTAACATTTCTTTGCTATAAATTTATATAATGTATAAACAGACCTTGGAGAGAAGTTTGGTAAGGTCCTCAAAGAGGTTGGAGCAATAGTAATCACAGTCATAGTTGATGTAGAGCTCAGTTACAAAGCTGGGTATCCTCCAGAGCTGTACAATGGCTTCTAATGCCATTTCTTTCATCTCATATGGAATCTTTGGATTTTCTATGGTAATGATATCCATCAGCTTCTTTACGTACATCTAGAAAAATAAAAAAAAATATATAGAAATTTGTCTGGATTTTCCTACACTAAGCATTTAACATTAAAACTAAGCCACAGCACAGGAAAACCACACAGTCTAACAAGACATGAATGACTCCTAGAGATCAACTCAGGATAAAATGATGGTTGAGAGAAAAGAGGTGTTTAACTGATGGCACAACCCCTTTAAACACAAGAGTTTAAAAACCCCATAATAAACTATAGCATAAAATACTACATACATATTTACCTCCAGTTGAAATTTCAGATGCTCTCTCATACTTTCAAATAGAAGGAAACATGCTCGCAAAGAAGCTGTGTATAGATTTAAACGTTCTCCACTTAAGAGCTGAAGAGGTCAAGGAAAGATTAGTTAGCAACAACATATGCTGATAATATGTAAAAATAAATCCCATACAATTTACTGCCCAAACAAAGGACAAGCGCTTTATCATAAAGAAAAGAAAAAACTTTCATTAAATAAAAATGTAAAAAAGTAGAAGTCTGAAAAGTATATACTGCCAAGCAAAAAAAAATTATAATTGATTCTAAATGAAAGAGTAACTTTATGATAGTAACTGGTTGCTAGCGGCAAGAAGACCAGTTTGTGTTGTAAAGACACTTTATAATAAGATTGACAAAATCTCTCCAAGTCCCTTCACTACCTGAAATAAGTGCCGGCAAAGCTCATCCCTCACAAGACCCAGGAGAGAAATGTAGTTCGCAATGGGTGCACACTCCAAAGCTACTGTGATGAGCTGTAAACCCATGTGTATCATCACTTCAGAATTATGGCGGTCATGGGGATTGGTAAGTGAAATAAGAAAGCGGAACAATTCCCGTATACAAGGAAGACCATAAGGGACTAAGACAGCTCCTAAAAATGAGAAATAATAATGGTTAGAGAACAAGATATTCAAAATAATACCAAATTACTGTTAAATTTGAGATTACGGCCTGAATTCGGCTTATTATTTGTACATCAGATCAACATGTCAGACTAAACTGGTAGATCAAAGACATGAATATTAGAAGTCAGCTACAAGCCCTTTTGGATACATTTCTGTGTACTTATCACATGTACGGCCAAGCTTTGGGATTCTGATGAAAAATACTATTGGGGCTTCTTCCATTTTTTTTTAAAAGGCCTTTGAAAAATAAAAGAAGCAAACTGATTGGTTGCTATGGATCAACTTTTCTCTGCACAAGGGGGGAGATTTCTCCAAACCTGTCCAGAGGAACAGTTGCTCATAGCAACCATTCAGGGCGATGCTTTTATTTTTCAGTTTTAAAAATGAAAGCAGCGATCCGATTGGTTGCTATTGGCAACTCGGCAACTTTTCCTCCGGACAGGTTTTGATAAATCTCCCCCCATGATTTTGATAAAATTCTATATATGTAACCCTACACGTTTAGGCCCTGTTCATACTACAGAGATTTTGCAGAGATATTCTGCTTGCAGCAGCCTCTTACTGCTCTCAATGGGAATTCCCCTGTTTTGCTCACACGTCATACGTTCTGTGGTGGACATTCTGTTCAATCCTCCATCTGAATCAGACAGTAGCTGTGCTCATGTCCCTAACACTGAACACGCAGAAGTCTAACCCCAAATAATTATTTCACGGACCCTTTTCTTCAAGATTGGAATGATTCTGCTTGTAGTCTTCTCCCAAAGTCCTAGCTGGCGATCCAGAAGGGGTCAGTATTACTGGACTGCTCTATGTACTACACTAACACAGCATGCAGTCTCAGGAGAGTCTTGAAGGGTATTCAGGAGCTGTAAAGTTAGTACAGTTCATAATATAGTGTCTGCACCTGTGCTTGATGGCTGGTCTTGCAATTCATATGTGTACTTTGCCCTAATTTTTATTTTTAACAGCATACAAAAAGGAGTGTTGCCTCAGGTTTTCCCAGGTTACAGTGCGGCCCGAGACATTACATCACTAGTCAGATGTCCAAAAGGGAGCCTGTCTGCTTCAATGGGTGGAGATCATTCTGCAGGGTATTGTAGTTTTGCAACAGCTGGAGGCACTCTGGTTAGAAAACACTGGTCTATTGTTTACAGCACAGCAATGAAGGCTGCTAAGGTGTGCTTCAATGGGTGGGGTGGCTGATGTGTGGAAGGGAGAAAAGTGACCTCACAAACAAGGGATCCTGGGACATTTAGTTGGAGGGAGGGGACTCCAACAGGAAATCACCATTTCACAAAGAGAAAGTCACAGAATTATAGTAAACTGACAACACAGCCATTTAGCCCCAAGACAAGCATGTCCATTACTGTCTGGCAGGTAAGTACTAAAATTGCCTTAAGTCCAAAATGGTGCTGAGACTGCAGGCTGTACTAGTGCAGTACATGGAAAAGTTTTTCCAGTTTAGCTGGGATGTACTAAGTTTGCACTTTACACTTCTAAGCACCAATTCTGCCTCATTTTTGCTCCAGTACCATGGAGCAGAAAGGGCATTGACATTTTCCTGGCTGAATTCTGTAGTATAACATACCTTTATGTCCCCTTCACACTATGGAGATTCTGCACTGATTTTCCAGTAAACTCTGTGAATTCCGCTTGCAGCAGCATCCTATTGATCTCAAGGGCATTTTGTTACTTAGTTGACACATCAAAGGTTCTGAAAGCCTAACTTTCAACGAAGAATTGGATTCCACCAGAAGATTGAACTAAATTTTTCGACTGAATTTGCCAGAGAAGTTCATTCTTCGAATGGGACAGTGCTCATAATTCTGGAGCCTTATGAATGGTGCAGCTCCTCTATAGAGATTACTTACTGAATTTTCCAAGTGTAAACATAATTTTAGGGTACATTTACATGCTGCAGAAGTTCTGCATTTAATACAGTATACTGATTTGTTTTGGTGCAAAAATATTGCACATTTTCTGAAACTGATCTGCAGCAGGCATATAGCTTGCGAATTTACCCTTAGAAAGTCTTCCCTTTCAATCATCCTACAAAAAATGATTATGTCATCGTGAACTTTACTGCAGCCAGCTGGCTACAAAACAAGGTCTATTTTCATAAGATCAACATACTACTAGAATTCAAGCTCTTACCTTCTTTTTGTGAAGACTGTGTAAATCTAACACCTCGAGGATTGACATAGTCCATGTCATGAACAGAGGCAGAGTCCGAATTGTCAGCTATTGAAGAGTTGTCTTCTAGAACTTCAGGGATGGATTCAACTGAGGCAGATTGTGTTTTTCTTCCCATTAATTCATCATTCTTCAAATGACATGCAGAAAATGAAATTATGTATTATTAACAGCAAATAGCACTTATTAAATAAAACAAAAAACAAACAACAACCCCTGAATACTTGTTTAAGAAAAGAAGAAGTAAATTACATATTCAAGTAGAAAGTTTCAAGTAGAAACTTTCTTTAACAGAGCTTCTGGCTCATATATTGTTTTGCTCTTGTACGTACGGTGGTCTTGAAGGACACACTAAAAGATATGTTTAAAATTAACAAATCACCATCGTTTACCTTCTGTTCATCCTGGTTTTGTGGTTCTGATGTATACAGATCTCTAGGGGCACGCAAAGCAGAAGCAACAGGGCTTGCATCCACTTCTGACAGATCTTCCTTTGATGTAGCTTGTGACAAGAACCCTACTCCACTGTCAGCTGTTGGGGTGACAGCAGATGACGTTGTCTCAGAACTACCACCTGAGATGGGAGATGTAGCATCTGGAGAGGTCGGCTCCATGAAAGGAATACCCCCTAAAAAAGGGAAATCATACAAGGAATTAATTCATGTATGAGACAATGCTCAACATCAGAGCTGAATTACTATATAGATTTATTGCAGCAGATGCTGCTTATAAAAGTTTATACAAAAAAAAAAAAAAAAAAAGACCAATTCCTTATAGTATTACTGTCATGAAAAACAACAGGGAGGGTAGCACTTTAAAGGGGTACTCCACTGCCCCAGCGTCCAGAACATTTAGTTCCTAACGCTGGGTGCAGGAAGGGGTTGTGACATCACGCCACCCCCCCTCACTGCAAGTCTATGGGAGGGGTGTGACTGCACGACCCCCACAGCCTGCACCCATCGTTCAGAACTAAATGTTCTGGATGCTGGGGCAGTAGAGTACCCCTTTAATTGAAATACCGAATGTTCTACAATTTAAACAGCAAAGACTACCTGCTGAAGAGCCATTAGATAAAGGCTGTGGTAAAGATTCTGCACCAGCCATAGCCTTGGTCATGTGACGTTGGGGCCTTGGAGATCGCTTCTGTTTTTTCCACTTTGAGGATTCACTAGCACCACCAGCTCTCATTTTTAGCTGTAAAGATGACCATATAAAATGTTAACACTGCAGCTCTTAAACATGCTTTGTATTATTTAATGTCAAGTCTTTCCACACCTGTTTAACAGCTGCTTTTTACCTGTAAGAACAATCTTTGAAATAAGTCAAATCAAAAAGGGAAAACTCAAAATCTAAGAGAGAAAAAGTATTGTTTGGATTTAAGAACTGTGTTGGACTGGTAAACTGCAAACAGAGCAGAAACTGTAAATAAGTAAAAAATGTCAGCCCTCACACCATATATCCTACTTTATTTCTATCGCCAATTCCAGTCAAGATATTACCCATTACCTAGCCCAAAGTCCTCCTTCTACCCTCGCGCTATTCTTAAAGGGGTACTCCGCTCCTAGACATCTAAGGATAGGGGATAAGATGTCTGATCGCAGGGTTCCCGCTGTTGGGGACCCCCACGATCTCTCCTGCAGCCCTCCCGAGTCATCAGCTCTCCTAAGCGAAGTTTGCACCGTGGCTGATGACAGGGGCCAGCGGTTCATGACGTCATGGCTCCGCAGCCTCATGATGTCACGCTCCGCCCCCCTTAATGCAAGTCTATGGAAGGGGGCATGGTAACAGTCACGCCCCCTCCCATAGACTTGCATTAAGGGGGCGGGACGTGACCACAGGTCCCTGTATCGTGAGTCATCAGCCACTGGGCAAACCTAGCTCCGGAGAGCTGTTGACTGGGGGGGGGGGGGGGGGGGGGGGGAGATAAGATGTCTAGGGGAGGAGGAAAAAAAAAAAGAACATTTATAAGAATGCTGGCCACGTTGGAACAACCAATCGGTCCAGCTATTACTAAGATAAGGGCCAGATTGCTCCAAAATGCATATAGAAAACACCAGTTGTGCTATTACTTGTCTAATGTCTAATACTTGTCTAATGTGCATATTAAGTGTTCCCATGTTTTGAATTTGCAGTTCCAGACTAAAAGCTATTACTGCCCATGTAACTAGCATCCCTAGGCCCTCACTGCGAAGGTATCAGGGCGAGATGAGAGCCCATGCCTGCACAGCAGCACCCAGGAATTTGCAGACATGATGGAACCCCGTTTAGAGGAGGAAGTGGAACAACTGAGAGAACAGCAGCCCCAGGCAACGTATTTAATGTATCCTGTATAAGCTCTTACCTAACCTTCTTCTTAACAGCAGAGTAAGCCTTCTCAGCCATTACACATTAAATAAAATAAAAAAAAACTCTATAAATAGAGAACGGAGCAAGCCTCTCTGAACTATTATATGTACACCAAAACACAATGGCCCATATTTATCAATCAGCCTGAAACCCTAATTGTCTTTTTTTTCCCATAGCAAACAATCACGTGCGATTTGTTGCTATGGGAAAAAAAAAAAAAAAAAAAAAAAGACAATTCGGGTTTCAGGCTGATTAATAAAACAAACCATGGGGGAGATTTATCAGTCTGTATGAATTACGGTTTTAACATTTTATTTCACAAACTGAATTGTTTCAGATTTAAACTTTAAAGATTTTTATCCTCTAAACTTATTTACAGTTTTTGCCTCATTCCAGGCCTTTGGGTATAGACCTTGTCAGTAACCTTGTGGTTGGGTTTTGGGAGTGAGCGACATAGAAAACAGAGCAAAAAAGAAAAAAAAAAAACCTGAACAATCCCTTTAAAAAAGAAAAGTTATAAACGTACGAAACCTGAACAATTTGTCCTTTTGGGTCAAACAAATTATATGCATAAATCAATGCAAAAGTCAAATGGTATACGCTTTTCACTTTGCTGCACAATTATATGCAGTCGACACTACAATGAACTGGGAAACCAAATCTTTGTAGAACAACCTCAAAGTGCACTGTTGCTTCAATAGTTTTGGATTGTCATCTCCTGTCAGAAGTTATATTCTCTTGGTTGCAGTCGCATTTGGAATAAAGCAGGAGCATATTTGCTTGCAAGGCAATCTTCATCCAGAAGACTAAAATTTCTAGCAGGAGAACTGTTGTCATAGACAATCCATAGTTCACATGATTAGAAGAATCATACTGTAACATTGCATGTTCTGTTGCACAATATGCTGCGCCAAACTCTGATGTTGATAAAATATTATATTGTAACAAAATGGAAATATTCAATCTTTTTAATTAATAAAAAGGCCATAGAATGTTGCCCATCCCTGAATTTCTAAAGGCTGCAGAGTCATTGAGGGTTTTACCATATCACATTAACGGTTGCTGTGGGGTATAAACACAAGACCCTTACAGGCTCACCAAGAAGTCCGTGCATGAAGAGCTGATTCCCATTATAGCACAATGCTTATAAAGTACATATGCTAAATGACTAGTGAGAAAAGATGGACATCAAGTAATTGCCATATACTGAGAAAAAGGACCCTTAGCAAGAGGGAGCTATTGCTTTAATGTCACTCATAACTTATTACTGGCTAAGAATGGTCTAATAATCCTTAAATTAATATCACTATACGTCTAAAGCCACATTGCAACATTTTTCACTGGGTACTTCACTGGCCAGCGTTGAGAACTAAATGTTCCAAACGCTGTTTTTGCGCTGCAGGGGTCAGCCACGCCCCTTGTGACGTCACTGCCACGCCCCCTCAATGCACGTCTATGGGAGGATGCGTCGTCATGCCCTTCCCATGGACTTCTATTAAGTGGCGTGGTCGTGACGTCATGAGGGGGCTTGGCCGACCCCCGCAGATCGAAAACAGTGTTCGGAACATTTAGTTCTGAACGCTGGCCAGAGGAGTACCCCTTTAAGGACTTTAATTGTTGGGCTACAGCTGCAGCCAAAGCCATATTGCATGCAGCTATAAATGGTTGAATATTCATAAGGAGTGCTAAAAAAAAAAAGTCATCGTATAGCCCTAGCCTTACAAAGAAGAATATATCAGAAAGGACTTTGAAAACTACCACAGAATCAAAAGTTTAA
This sequence comes from Hyla sarda, assembly GCF_029499605.1. NCBI lineage: Eukaryota > Metazoa > Chordata > Amphibia > Anura > Hylidae > Hyla > Hyla sarda. Next base: position 119,767,249 of record NC_079195.1, read on the forward strand.
AATATTGTTTTACAAAGCTAACACTCCATACTGGCATCGTAAATTGACCCTTCTTTCAGACAGACTAAAGAGCAGCTGTGGAAGAGTGGCACTCGCTCTAGTGGACTGGGCTGGTCCATGCATTACATAGAAAGCCATTAATTTCAATAGTTGGCATGTAATGCAACATTTCCTCTGCAGCAGCTAGTAAAAGGAATCGGTATGGCAAAAGTGGCATGGTTGAGATCAGTGCACAGAATCTGACAAACTTGAAAATAAAGAAAACCATAAAACATTTTAAATGTTCAGAATATAGAAAGCTGTTAAATTGGTATATTAAAATGACACTCCTGTAGCTATATGTATTTATATATAGAGAGATCAAGGTTACATTAAACACAGTGTAACACAAAGATATACAACGCAGTCGGGAAAGTCTTCACATCCTTTCATTTTTTCACATTTTATTATGTTGCAAATCTGTGCTAAAAAGTAACATTAAAAGAAAAATCCTTCATCAATAACCCATAATTAAAACTAAATTTTAGAAATTTGTGCAAATAAGGTCTCACACTGACAATGTATATCTGGTGCATTAGGTGGAAATAACTGCCTGCAGAGCTGAGACAGGATAGTGTGAAGGCATAGATGTGGAAAAGTATTAAAAAAAAAAAAATCTGAAAGTTTCCAAAAGCACGGGAATCATCCTAGAGCTGGCTGCCCCACTAAAAGTAATTGGAGGGGAAATGGCCTTCGTAAGAGAGGTGGACCAAGAACCCAATGGTCACAGTGGCTAAGCTCCAAAGATGGGTGTAACATCCAGAAGGCCAATCATCACTGCACCACCAATCTAGGCTGTGTCACTGAATGGGCAGAAAGAAGCCTGTGCTCAGCAAAAGACACATAAAAGTCAGCCAAAAGTTTGAACAAAGAAGCACCTAAAGAACCTTCAAACTACGGAATAAGATTCTATAATCTGATGGAACCAATATTGAACTTTTTGGCCTCAATTTTAAGTGTCATATTTTGAGGAATCGAGGCACTGCTCATCTCCTGCTTAATACTATCCCTACAGTGAAACATGGAGTGGCCCTGCTTTTTGTGCTTTTTGTGCTTTTTCAGCAGCTGGAACAGAGACTGGTCAGGGTTCAGAGAAAGCTGAATGGAGCAAAAGCACAGGTTTTCAATCAGAATATTTCTGAGAGTGCTCTTGACTTCAGAATTAGATGAAGGTTCACATGCCAACAAGACATTGACCAACTCTGGAGAATGTCATCGAGTGGCCCAGCCAGAGCCACAACATAAAAAAATGTGAAAAAAAGAGGAAGGGTCTAAAGCCTTTCCGAATACTTTCTAAGTGTTAAGAAGTGCACAGAAACTGACAAGGTACAAAAAACTGTTATGAGGGAAAGGACACGGACACTTACAAGCCTCCTTACCTGTACACGTTTGTTTTTCCAAAAGATATTGTAAGCCTCAAGAAAAAAATGGCACGAGCCATTATTAGTCATTCATGTAAAGAGCCTAGAGCTACACATTCGGATTGCAGACAGGGGACTAGTTCACACCAAGACGTGAAGGTTAGGGCAAAACAACATGCACACTTTAGAAGGTTATTCCATGGTTCCAAATGTATTCAATTGTGATAATAAAAGTTTTCCTAGTTACTGAAATTGATACATATACAAATAATAAGATACAATTTAAAAGGAAACCTGCCAGGACATTTTATGCCCAGTAAACCCAAACACATGTGACTTTATCAATTCTTTGTTGCTACGGTATAAAAAAAAAATATTATACATATATATATTTTGAGGGTAGCCGTTCTCTAAACACACCCTCTCTGGCTTGACTAACAGACTAGAATATGTCATTACAAACCAACGGTAGCAATATTCTGGACATGCACAGTGATGTAAGGTGTAGCGGCCTCGGCTTTATCTGTTCATGTGTAGGAGCTGTCTTGTAATGACATATCCCTACATATTAGAGATTATTGAAGCCAGAATTTGAGTGATGCATCACATCCATGACTATGCGGCACATTATAAAACCTTTTTTTCATATAATGCAGCAACAAAGTAAGGGTGAGGCAGACCCTAAATCTTTCCATTATTATTATACACTAAATCATTACACGTAACTTTAATGGGGGTTGTTGAGTTCCTCTCTCCACTGCCCAAACAAACATTTGGGGGGTTCTGTACTCCTCTACTCTGGGTGGGACAGTTGCTGAGGCAAATGTCCAATGCTGAATGTGTATAATGCATGTGCCCCAGGTGAATGATACTCCCTGGGTCTCAGATGTTTGTTTCAGACCAAGCAGAACAGTTTCTGAGACAATGGGGGAGATTTATCAAAACTTGTGCAGAAGAAAAAATGAGCAGTTGCCCATAGCAACCAGATTTCTTCTTTTATTTTTCAGAGGCCTTTCTAAAAATTAAAGTAGTAATCTGATTGATTCCTATGAGCAACCGCTCAACTTTTCCTCTGCACAGGTTCTGATAAATCTCCTCCAGTGTTGTTTCATACCCAATGTCAGACTGGGAAGAAAAGCGGTGCTAACCAACCTCTAGAACAGGCTTCAAACTATCCACTGCAGGTATTCCAAAACTCAATTTCCTACTGTGGGAACAGGAGGTATTAATAAAAAGATCCTGTCACTACATAGGTTATCTTTAAATCTCAACTTCCTGTCCAAAGTCTTCAGGGGGAAAAATATATATATAAATTAAGGCTACTCATACTCCATATACAGTATCAGAGCCGTCACAGCTATTGTCACTGTGCTGTCACTCCTTTAACCCCTTAAAGGGGTATTCCAGGCAAAAACTTTTTTTTATATATCAACTGGCTTCGGAAAGTTAAACAGATTTGTAAATTACTTCTATTAAAAAATCTTAATCCTTCCAATAGTTATTAGCTTCTGAAGTTGAGTTGTTGTTTTCTGTCTAACTGCTCAATGATGACTCACGTCCCGGGAGCTGTGCAGTTCCTATGGGGAAATTTTCCCATCATGCACAGCTCCCGGGACTTGACATCATCATAGAGCAGTTAGACAGAAAACTTCAGAAGCTAATAACTATTGGAAGGATTAAGATTTTTTAATAGAAGTAATTTACAAATCTGTTTAACTTTCCGGAGCCAGTTGATATATATATATATATAAAAAGTTTTTGCCTGGAATACCCCTTTAAGTACCCTGTGTTTTTCCGTTTTTGCATTTTCGTTTTTTTCCTCCTTACCTGTAAAAAATCCTAAACTTTTTAAATTTTGCACCTAAAAATCCATATGATGGCTTATTTTTTGCGCAATTCTACTTTGCAATGACATCAGTCATTTTATCCAAACATCTACGGCGAAACAGGGGGAAAAAAATCATTTTGAGACAAAATTAAAAAAAAAAACAAAAAAAAAAACACCATTTTGTAACTTTTGGGGGCTTCCGTTTCTACACAGTACATTTTTCAGTAAAAATGACACCTTATCTTTATTCTGTAGGTCCATACAATTAAAATGATTCCCTACTTATATAGGTTTGATTTTGTCGTACTTCTGGAAAAAATCATAACTACATGCAGGAAAAGGTTTACGTTTAAAATTGTCATCTTCTGACCCCTATAACTTTTTTATTTTTCAGCATATTGGGCAGTATGAGGGCTAATTTTTTTGCACCCTGATTTGAAGTTTTTAGCGGTACCATTTTTGCATTGATAGGACTTTATTAGGGAAGGTGATCTTTATTCCCTTTTTTTTTTTTTGCAATGTTATAGCTCCCATATGGAGCTATAACACTGCACACACTGATCTTTTACATTGATCACTGGTTTCTCATAAGAAACCAGTGATCGATGATTCTGCTGCTTGACTGCTCATGCCTGGATCTCAGGCACTGAGCAGTCATTCGGCGATCGGACAGCATGGAGGCAGGTAGGGACCCTCCGGCTGTCATGTAAGCTGTTCGGGATGCCGCGATTTCGCAGCGGCATTCCCAAACAGCTCCATGAGCTAACCGGCATGATTTTACTTTCACTTTAGACAAGGCGTGGCCCCGCGTTATAGAATGGGAGCGGACTCATGACGTACAGGTACGTCATGGGTCCTTAAGAGGAGTACCTCTCATGATCTTGTTAAATTTTATAACCGTCCCAGTTCACTGCCCCCATCATGAAAACCACCCCTGCCTTTCTTTTTTATAATTTTTTTGTTTTTTACCTTGATATTGCTCTGTATTTTCTGCTCAGACAGATTCAAAGATTGAGAAGTGGCGTTCCCCAGCAGGTGTGACATCATCTGAAGCCATACAGGGGAGAACTTCCTCCCTCACTCTGCTACACACAGCCCAGAGCAGTTCAGTGTGCGAGATGAGCTATGATTGGATAAGGCTGCACACACCGCCATCAGTGTTTTCTGCTTTTGGACTTCTGCGAGGCCAGCAGATGGGGGAGAATGTGCTCTGAACAAGTAGGGAGACACCTAGTGGCAGCTTTTTTAAACACATATAAAACTTCATATTTTTTTTTTAAACAAAGTACATTAGAAAGATTTTTATTTACCAGAAGGAGTGCAATTGCAAAAACTAGTTTTAATGAGAGTGCCAATTTAAATTATGAAACAAGATGGCCTGGTGACCAACTCTTAAAGGGATGATCCATTAAGACAACCCACACCTATAAAGGCACAGACATTACAGGAGGGGGGGGGGAGATCTCTCTCAGTAATACAATTGTCTATTACCCAGAGCAGCTATGAAGTGAATCTCTTAAAAAAAAAATAAAAGGGCACTATGGAACACTGCAAGAGTAGAGATAGCAAAGCCCTGAAGAATACTGATAATTCTGAAACTCCTAAAACTTGCAGTAAAAGAAAATAGGACCTTAATTTTTATAACTTTTGATTTCTTCATAATTAAGGAATGACTGCAATAGACAACCCCAAATAACTCTTCCTACAAGATGAAGTGGACATGCTCAATATAGCACATCAGTGTAGCATTTCTTTTGAGCTGACAGACTGACATTGGTTTAGTGGGTGCAACAACAGTGAAGGTCTCTAAAAATCCACCTTATCAGGAGGATAAAGTACAAAAGCCCATTGACATCCCAAATGTAAAAGGACAATCTACAGCTTTCTCTTGAAGATGTGATTAGGGTAATTCTCATATTTTTATAGTTTCTGCTGTCACTTTGCTCTCTCGTAATTACTTGCCTTGTGAATGAAAAAACTACTGCTTATAAATGATTTTAAAATATTTTATAATACCCCCAAAACACACTATTCTCAATGAGAAATCTATCTGGCCTAAGAAAGGCTGCATGTACAGGACTTAAGGCAATGTCCCCTTTGTAAAGCTAGTATCCAATACATATGGAAGCAGGACTTATCTATCAACTACATATCAAATGTTACATAGTGACCATCTAAACTCAAGTGTGTAAGTGAAAACACAGCAAAGCCCTTTTGCCTCATGCATCCACCAGAAAAGCCATGCTAACAGGTTACAATGAGGATGGAAAAGCAAACAGGCTACAAGAAATAAATTGTTTCCTGCATCTTAGTTGCACACCATACAGATAAGGAGGAATGGAAGAGAGACCTTAAAGCTCTTAAAAAGCAATACCCTCTCTAACTGGTTGATGTTTTTGGATTGTTCACCACTATTGGTGTCCAGTTTGCAGAGAAGACATGAAGAGATCTGCAGAAAACAGGTAAATGTATGAATGGAAACAAAACACAAAAGAATAAAACAAAGGAAAACACAGAAAGGGTCCAAGTAGGAGAAACATATACATGGTGGAGTGTAGGAAACAATGTGGAGAGTAATATTTAAAAAGAAAAAAAAAAAACAGTATTGACGTGTACTTCTGACAATGACCTGTTTAAGCATAAGGTGTGATTAGATGTACAGTAACTGTAGGCTGAAAGCCAAGAAAATAAATAAATAATCGCCTGTCCAGAGATGAACTGTCAGGAGGGAAGCTAAAACAAAATCCATTTTGAACCAGCCTAGTGCCTAGTAGAGCCCTGCACGGGATTATTGTTTTTTTTTGTTTTTTTTTTTTAATCCCGCACCCGCTGAATTTTTGACAATTACCGCCCGCTCCCACAAGTTGTGTGTTCCTCTCCAGCAACTTGTGTCCAACCCTGCATGCTCCCCGCACCCAACCCCCCCCCCGTGCCATTTTAATCCCCAAGTGCCATTTTAACATCCCTTCTCCGTGTCTTATTTAAATCATCAATGCCCTCCCTTCCCCTCTGATTCCTTTGCTGTTTCTAACCTGTCCTGTGTCCTCCAGTGGGCTCCAGCAGGTTCATGGCGGGTGAGACATCCTCTGTGTTGCACAGACTAGTGACGCAGCTATCGACCCATCGTGGAGTGGGAGGATGTCACTCGTCGTGACCCTGAGGGAGCCCACAGGAGGACACAGGAAAGGTAAGAATCAGCAAGGGGTTCAGAGGGAAGGGGCTGCCACGGCTCAATGATTTAATGTGTCTGTGGCGCTGGCACTGCAGCCACTTCAAATTATTAAATTTGCAGCCCGTCATACAGGCTGGGTCTGCGGTGTGGAGTGTGCGGCATTTGTGGTACCTGCAGACATAGTGCCTGACCAATAATTCCCGTAGAAGCCTCATTCCCATCTGCCTGTTTTTCATTGGGTCCTGTGGGATCCCAATCCCACAGCAGGGCTCTAGTCCTTTGCTTTCATGTGCTTTACAAATGCTACCTAAACAATTTCTTGAACAGAGAAGTGGCCCTTTCCTTATGAGGACAATAATAACCTCTAAATATTAGTTTATTTATACATCACTTTTACAAAATTAAAGACAATGGAGTTCTACATATTAATTAGTACAGGCACTTTTTCCACAGGAGGGCATACTGCAGTTGTCTCCACGTAACACAGTACATCTTTAAGTAACACACTTGGCTTCTGTCATAGAGGCATGGTAAACATTTGCTGCATCTGAACCCATACATGAGCAAATCGTGAAAAATTATACAGAAACATTTAAACTTAACGTTCATAGAAAACAACACAACCAACTTTACTAAAAGTGGACATTGTGGTTTTATTTTTATCTAGATCAGAGCTTTCCAAACTTTTCATGTTGGTGACACTTTGCGTACGTATAGTTTTGTGACAGACTCAAAATTTTTACTGGCATATTGAAGATTTACGTTAATACACATACATAATTGGTAATAAATGTATGGAGATATATAACATCTCATGAACACCTCTCATTTATATCATTTGTAAAAATATAATCAAAGGTTTTCAAGAAATATGTTGTGTGTCCCCATACATTTCATTACAATTTATGTATGTGTCCGTATGAGTAACCGTATATGTATGTAAAATATGAGCTACCCCCGTGCCATTTCATCTCCCCTTCATCACCCCATGTGCCAAATCCTCTCCCTCTGTGTGCCATGTCACCCCTTGTGCAAGTTAATGATCACACGCCTGGCCTTAGAGGCTCTTGTGCCTCTCTGTTCCACAGCAAGCCCAGGTGCAGGCCAGGCAGCTCCCACTCAGGCTCCCGACCAGAGACAGCCTCCTGCTCCACTCCTTGTGCATGACATCCGGGGCCTTAGTTGTCAGAAGTCCAGGCAAGCACTACTGCTCACTGACTAAGTGGCCATGACACCTGCAGACTGCCGCAGATACACTAATGTGTTGCGGCACACATATAGATGGAGAGCTCTGATCTATATAAATAGAAGGATCTGAAAGGCAGAAAAAGTATTTAAGGGGAAGCAAGGTGGTAAGGGGTATGTTGTAGCCACTCATCCCCTTCTTTTTCAGTTAGGCTCTATACTATCGCATACGTGACTTATTTATTTTTTAATAAACATATGCCTCTGTATAGAACAGAAGGAACAAACGGAAAGCCAAACATATAGCACCCAAAATGCCAAAATTACACTATTGTGGCCTCTGTTAGGTCTTGTGAACTTATGGTTATGTTTACTGTATAAAGGTGGAGCTTTCCTGGTGCATACAGTAAAATACACTTCTAAAAGCATAAAAACAGTGAATAAGTCGCCTTAAACATGCATGTTAAGACAAGGGAAGGGCATACAGTGTTTGTAGCATTACAATCAGAATATACAGAAAACAGATTACCTAAAAGATCAATAAACCCAATTTAATGTGATCTGTTCTTCCAGAAATGGTACCACATCTATCCATGGGCTGTATTTGATATAGCAGCACAGATTTATTCACATGAATGGGAGTTAACCCATTAGGAGATGTAGTGCCATTTCTGGAATATTTTCAAATGCTGTAAAATCATTCAATATAAAAAGAACCACTCTTCCAGGAACACAGGTGGGCATCTCAGTTCATCTCTGCCACTAATGTTGCATGGAAAACCCATGAAAAATATTAAATGCAACTACAATGTTGGTAAAGCACGTAAAAATTTCAAAACTACCGGCAACTCAGTAAACCCCCGGTAACGTGTGTGGTCCATAGATTTGTTGGAAGTCCCATGCAAGTCACTGATTCCATAGACTGCTCACTTTAGCTGTGGGCTAGAGTTTCAGGGGGAAAAAAAGTGTATCTTGCCTCCTGAACAACATTATATCACTTTAGAGAGACTATCACTAGGTTTATGCTGCCTTAGCTGAAAGCAGCATAATCTAATGACAGAGACACTACTTACAACAATGTATTACTTTCATCTTGTAATGCAGTCGCTCTGATATGCTATGCTTGCTGTTATCAAGTACACTTCTCGTAGTTCTTCTCATTATAAGCATGCGCTCAGTAGACCTCAATATTCATGAGTACCCATTACCTCCCCCACATGCCGCAGATTGGCAGCTTTTTGCTGTCTATACTGTGTATAGACCGAGAGCTGTCAATCATTGGCCAGTAAGGTTACTCCTTCCTAGGTGTATGAAAAAATAAAACTGTGCAAATTTCTGAGTAAAGAAGTTCCAGAATTCTTATATCATTGGGAAATACAAGTATTTACTAAAACAGACATGTAAGTAGAGGCCACAAGTGTTCTTTAAGCATTATTCTCAACTTAGAGGTTTTATTTAGCATTTTGCTTTTCAAATACTGCATAATGCAATCAAATTTACTACAATTTATTTAGAACAGTGGTCTCAATCTCTGGCCCTCCAGATATTGCAAAACTTTAACTCCCAGCATGCCTGGACAGCCAACGTCTGTCTAGCGTGCTGGGAGTTTAAGTTTTGCAACAACTGGGTGGGTGAGAGTTTAAGACCACTGTTCAAGAGTCTCCGTTTAATAACCACAACAATATCATAATCTATAGGAATTGCTGCAATCACAACTTTTTCCTATCACGGATATTTTCTTAAAATGGCAATTTTTACTACAGAAAGAGTAATTACTCCTTATGACCGCTATAATAATGGTCACGTGTCACTGCAGCTAAACATGTGCAACAGCCTTTGAAGGACACAAAAAAATATCCCTACAGTAATAGAGAACCTGGCATATAGAGGTTGCCTATAGACATGCCTGATATGTAAGTGGCAAGGTTGTAACTGCGTTTAGTGATGTTGAGGTTATGTAACTAGTAGGTAATTGTCTTTCTGGATATTTGTAATAAATCCGTACACTACAAGGTACATTTAAGTTATCATAATTTTAACTATGATCAACCACAAAAAAACAATAAAAACAGTAAGATTTAAAATAAATACAAAAAAACTACAAGTCAAGGAAAGAAAAGGGGGAAAAATTTGACAAAAAAAAAACGTCTCACAAACACAAATTCCAGCACCACAATGTACACTGTAGAATGCATGCAAGCTAGGCACCAAGGTCAAAAACCTAAGAAAAACAATGTTTAAATACCTTTTTCATATTTGCTCCTGCATAACTTTTTGATTCTTCTTTAAACTGAGGTAATCTGAAACAGATGTAAAATTGCATATATATTTATATATATTTATTCTCACACAGCACACCTATCCCATTTTTTGTAAATATTTTATATCTTTTCATGTGACAACATTGGAACTCTGCTACAATGTAAAGTAGTGAGTACACAGCCTGTTTAAGTGTTTAGTGTTTTGTTCCCTTACTTAAATGAACACACAGCCATTAGCGTATAAACCTTGGCAACAAAAGTGAGTACACCCCAAAGTGGAAATGTACACCCCAAAGTGTCAATATTTTGTGTGGCCACTATTATTTTTCAGCATGGGCACTGTCAGATACCAAAACTTTTTATATGTTGTACATCTTGCAAAACATTAACCTTTATAATATACTTCATAAGAAAATTCATGGCTTTGTTCAAGCTGAAGCACAGGCATGGACAAAGTCTAGTAAGCGAGAGTGGGCTAGTACTCCTCTGTGTGTCACACAGAGGAGTCCTTTCAGACAAGAGAGAGCACAGAGGAATCCTATCAGACAGGAGAGAACACAGAGGAGTCCTTTCAGACAGGAGAGAGCACAGAGGAGTCCTATCAGACAGGAGAGAGCACAGAGGAGTCCTATCAGGCAGGAGAGAGCACAGAGGAGTGCTATCAGACAGGAGAGAGCACAGAGGAGTGCTATCAGACAGGAGAGAGCACAGAGGAGTGCTATCAGACAGGAGAGAGCACAGAGGAGTGCTATCAGACAGGAGAGATCACAGAGGAATACTATCAGACAGGAGAGAGCACAGAGAAGTGCTATCAGACACGAGAGAGCAGAGGAGTCCTATTAGACAGGAGAGAGCACAGAGGAGTGCTATCAGACAGGAGAAAGCACAGAGGAGTGCTATCAGACAGGAGAGAGCACAGAGGAGTGCTATCAGACAGGAGAGAGCACAGAGGAGTGCTATCAGACAAGAGAGAGCACGGAGGAGTCCTATCAGACAGGAGAGAGCACGGAGGAGTCCTATCAGACAGGAGAGAGCACAGAGGAGTGCTATCAGACAGGAGAGAGCACAGAAGAGTGCTATCAGACAGGAGAGAGCACGGAGGAGTCCTATCAGACAGGAGAGAGCACGGAGGAGTCCTATCAGACAGGAGAGAGCACGGAGGAGTCCTATCAGACAGGAGAGAGCACGGAGGAGTCCTATCAGACAGGAGAGAGCACAGAGGAGTGCTATCAGACAGGAGAGAGCACAGAAGAGTGCTATCAGACAGGAGAGAGCACGGAGGAGTCCTATCAGACAGGAGAGAGCACGGAGGAGTCCTATCAGACAGGAGAGAGCACGGAGGAGTCCTATCAGACAGGAGAGAGCACGGAGGAGTGCTATCAGACAGGAGAGAAACTGTCAGAAACTGTCCAGAGCAGGAGAGGTTTTCTATGGGGATTTGCTCCTACTCTGTCTGTATCAGGAACTGTCCAGAGGTGTCAGCAGAGAACAGTGTTGTCAGACTGAAAAGAACAACTCAACTTCCTCTGGAGCATACAGCAGCTGATAAGTGCTGGAAGGATTAAGATTGTTTAATAGAAGTAATTTACAAATCTGATTAACTTTCTAGAACCAGTTGATTTGAAAAAAATAAAATTGTAAATTGTTTTCCACCGGAGTACCCCTTTAAGCCTCTGGTGCATGGAGTTCACCAGAGCTTCACAGGTTGCCACTAGAGTCCTCAAGGTAATTGCCGATACTGATAACGTCCAAAATCGTGAATATCGGCCGATAATATTGGCCAAACCGATAATCGGTCAACCCCTATTCTTGTCTTTAGCAAACTGTTTGCAAAGTACTTGTGTTATTCTTTAGAACAGGCTTCCTTCTGGGACAACAGCCCTGCAGACCAATTTGATGCAAATTGGTATGAGCACTGACACGTTAAAGGGGTACTTTTTTTTTTTTTTTTTAAACCAACTGGTGCCAGAAAGTTAAACAGATTTGTAAATTACTTCTATTTAAAAATCTTAATCCTTCCAGTATTTATCAGCTGCTGTATACTACAGTGGAAGTTATTTTCTTTTTGAATTTCCTTTCTGTCTGACCACAGTGCTCTCTGCTAACACCTCTGTCCATTTTAGGAACCTTCCAGAGTACAAGCATGGCTATTTGGGCCCAATTTGGGCATCCCCACTTAGAGAAAGGTTTGTTGCCAAGGTTTGAGGTATTTTGAGGGGACAGCAAAATTAAACACTGTTACAATGTAAAGTGGCGAGTGTGTACATACACTTTGCTAAAATACACAAAGAAATTATCCAGCATTAGAAAATCAGCTGATTTCTTTCAAAAACAGCACCACACCTGTCCTAAGGTTGTGTGTGGTATTAAGTTCCATTGAAGTTAACAGAGCTAAGTTGTAATATCACACACAACCTGAGGACAGGATTGGTGCTATTTTTGAAAGAAATTAGCTTTGTTTTTCTATTCCTGTATAACCCTTTTAATGCACATATGAAAATTTGTAGGGAGTTTTATCAATAGATTTTTCTCTGTGTCCCTAACTGCTAATTAAAAATCTATTTAAGGTATAATGGGAATAAAGACAACAAAGTGAAATATCAGCTTCCAGCTATCTCCGTCTGGCATTTTGCAGCAATGAGAATGTCCCTTATATTATGAGTTAGAGCCCGTGGTCGTGACACACAGAGATAATTGAGTTTTGAAGGTCAGTGTTTTGCAGTTGCAATTTCGAGTTTTCACCTGCCTGATTTGTAATGGCATATCATTAATGGAAAACATGCTTTTGTGAATGCCACATCTGATTTAGTTTTGTCCTTTGGCTGAAATCACAATCTAAGGATTTGTCTTGCAAACCACAAAAAAAAAGAATGCAGAGCTAATTTAAAACCCATGCAGGTGATGCAAAAATAAATAAAAAACAAAAAACACAAATGCTCAATTTACATTTTCTGTTCTAAAGCATACAATATATTCCTTATAAGGCATAAGTTGCTGCATGCAAGATATAGCAATAGCACTAAAAGTTAGAACAGTCAATATTTTATACTGAACAATTCTTATAAACACAAATATATTCACCTTTTCTTTCAAATGAGAACAATGATCATTTACATTCATTCTGGTCACTGGGACAGGAACTTTCTGGTTACATCATACATTTAGGGCCTATTCACGCTTCATATGTTCTGAGCGAAATTCTGCTCCAGAAAATACAATGCAGCAGCCTCTCATTGTTCTCAATGGGATTCTGCTGCAACATTCACTATGGAATTTCCGTGGCGGATTCAGGACCCCAGACTCCACTGAAAGAATGAACATGTTCATTTTCGGCAGAATCCATTCTGAAATGCATTGCCATGAATAAAGACAGCACATTTCTGAGTGGTCCTAGTGCAGGCTTGTTTTGCTGGCGCTACAGACAATCTTCACCAGGAATATCTCTGGGCAGAGATTCTGTAGTGTGAATGAGAATTTACCATTTCTACTTTGCGGCAAGGATAGACTTCTTAAGAACTAAAATGCACCTGATTAATGCTTTAAATGGGCACTGTCACCAACTTTATTTTTTTATATGTTGTAGTACTTATGTACTACAACATATCTCTAATATACTTTTATTATTATTTTTTTTCATTAAAAAGGTTTAATTTACATTTAAAAACCGGCCACTGAAAAAGGACTGATTTTGGAGTGGCAATCAGTCCTTTTTCAGTTAGGCTGCACTCGCTCCCTGCCTATCAATCAGACAGGTGGGAGCGAGCGCATTGGCTCCTCGGCCACTGGCTGGGAGGCCACTCCTCCCACACATCGCCGCCTCGTTGCCGCCGCTGTCCCTGCACGCCCGCTGCCGGACTCTGCAGTAACTGCAAGTGTAATGAGGGAACGGGGTATGCGAGGCGGGGGGGGGGGGGGGGGTCGGAGTGGACGGGCTAGTGCCGAGGCGGGCGGGGGGGGGGGGGGGAGAGGAGTGAACGGGCTAGTGCCGTAGCGGGGGGGGCGGGGCTAGCAAAAAAAAAATAAATAAATAAAAAAAATAGGATGGTGGGAGCTACCCTTTAAGAATATGCGATCCTATACAGGTACCTTGTTTTAACAGTTATATTTACTACAATAGTTTGTAAGCTTAAAAGGGTACTCCACTGGAAAATATTATTATTATTTTTTTTTTTTATTAACTGGTGCCAGAAAGTCAAACCAATTTGTAAATTACTTATATTAGAAAAATCTTAATACTTCCAGTACTTTTCAGTTGCTGTTATGATCCACAGGAAGTTCTTTAATTTTTGAATTTCCTTTCTGTCTGACCACAGTGCTCTCTGCTGACACCTCTGTTCATTTTAGGGACTGACCAGAGTAGGAGCAAATCCTTATAGAAAACCTCTCCTGCTCTGGACAGTTCCTAAAATGGACAGAGGTGTCAGCAGAGAGCAATGTGGCCAGACAGAAAAGAAATTCAAAAAGAAAATAACTTGCTGTGGATCATAACAGCAGCTGATAAGTACTGGAAGGATTAAGATCTTTTAATACAAGTAATTTACAAATATTTCTAAAAGGTAATGAACACCACGGCATCCTAACCTCTACTCCGAGTGATCTACGGAGCGCACAGACCTGCGGGGTTAAATCCTGAGCCTGGTCATTGTAAGCGGGAGTGGAGTGGTGCTGACCGCTATCTCTCAGGACTTTGCTAATTTACAAATCTGTTTAACTTTTTGGCACCAGTTGACTTAAAAAAAATTTAAAATATGTTTTCCAGTGGAGTACCCCTTTAAAGTATCCCTGACATTTAAGAAACGCTCGACATGTCACAGAAACATACTAAAAAGTTTTAGTCGGTCAAAGATTAGTGCAGAGACCTCCACCGATCAGGAGAATGAGCGGGAATAAGTGTGCAGTAGCTTGCATAAGTCTATGTAACAGAAAGACAATGATCACTGAAAGCAGAGAAGTAACACACACTACTGCGCACTTTATTTAGACATGTCAAAAGTTTTATTTAAGTGACAGGTATGCTGTAACAAACATGCCCCATTGTCTTTCACACAGTAATATAAGCGCCTTCAGAAAAATGTGCTGAGACCCAGTGCGCTACCCACCCTGCTGTCTGCGATCCCTGCCCACATTCACTGGATGACCCCACAGACTTCTAATGAGGCCCCAAGTAAAGCTAGACGAAGATCAAAACCTTTGAAGAGGAAGAATGGTGCAGTTGCCCACATCAACCAGATAGTTTTATTTCATTTTTAAAAAGGCCCTTTAGTTTGCTTAGCAAAAATAGGATAATTATGATAGAAAAATCTCAAAACAACAAGATTTTATTACGTGAGCCATATTGCCCAGCCTAGTAGTTTGGCCGAAGATGAACTTAAATCAGTGTTTCCCAACCAGGGTGACTCCAGCTGTTGCAAAACTACAACTCCCAGCATGCTTGGACAGCCAAAGGCTGTCCAGGCATGCTGGGAGTTGTAGTTTTGCAACAGCTGGAGGCACCCTGGTTGGGAAACACTGACCTAAATGGTAGCCATATATGTCTATATGTATCTAAGCATGAATGTGGTATTGTAATTCAGAGTCACAGCCAGATTAAATTTGACTTTTCACCTCTACAGTACAGGAGGCAAAGGTGATGCAGCTGGTTACGGTTTAGTTTACTGGGTCACGCAAGATGCCACTTAAACTTTGCTTAACAAATTTCTAGTGACCCGTTGACAGCCACGCAAATTTTCTATGTATATCACCAATATTAACTCGGTGAATCTATGCTTCTCATTCTTGCCTTAAAAACAAAGGGTTACATGTGCAGCTTTCCATAAAGTAATCAAACAATTCTTGACTGATCAATATGCATCTTTTATTGGCCTCCACACAGAATGGTTAGCCTGCATTATGTGACCCCAAAAGTGCATTGGTAGAAATAAATACTAAATAATAATTGTTTGTTCTACTGGTAGGTTATTTCATTTGTATAGAAATTATTTTGGTAAAATCCTGGAGTATAGGGGGGGGGGGGGGGAAACCTATGCAATATATAAGCTAATTCTTTGAAATTCCAGATTCCCTCTAATTCAATGATGATCTGTTTTATTTTTATTCAACTTATTTTTCAAGCAATTACAATAAATCCTGATGGATCCCAATGGAGTCCATGAAGGTTTTGCTTGGGTTCTGGTATTTTATGAATTCAAGAAAACCACAGCAGACTTTTTGTCAAAAATACCAGAACCTGGATGAAGGGGCACACTCCAATCTCCAAATCTATTCTGTCTCACTGTCCATTTTCTTTCTTGCTATAAAATGGCAAACATTTTGTGGCTTTGGGTGGAAAAAATAAAAAATCAGCCAAATATGTAAGAATTCATGTGTTTGAAAACAATATCTGTTATCAACCGTTATAAATCTACATGTCCAGATTAAAAGAGTGGCCCATAAAACCAAATCAGGTTACTATAAATGACTTATTTTATCTGGAGTTCAACAAGCAGACCTTGAACTTGGGTTTAGTAACATGTGCTCAAGGTCCTAAAATTACTTTTTTCCCCCTTTTGTCCACACTCCAAAAAGACAGATGACTATCGGCACATCTTGCCCTGTGGACCCCATATAAGTGTAGAATATGCCAGTCCTCAGGGGGCCGTGTCAGCAAGGCACAGGCAAACACAAGAGGGTTTACCTTGAGAAGAGCAGCTGCACCATGTCGACAAGAGTGTGCTCTGCAGATTTTCTCAATAACTCTGCGAAGACAAAAACAAATAACACAGGTGTCATTACGTTGTGTGATATTATCAAGAGGCTTCTGCAAGCGGTCTCCCCTCCATTCTTTGTTTACAAAGGATTACGGCAAATTTATTAAAACCAGGCCAGTGTTCACCCCTTGACTCATTGAGTGCTATGCCTGGAACACCAGATGGTGCTGTGGAGCTGATATAGCAATACAGACACCAAGACTGAAAGACAGGCAATAACTGGGGGCATCAATCTAAAGCTCTACCTTTATAGGAGAAGTACCAGAAATGTAACATGAAAGGCTCTTTTACTGAACACAAAATATGTATGTTATCCTGTGCTTGAATTAAAGGAGTACTCCTGTTTTTTATTTTTTTTATATCAACTGGCTCCAGAAAGTTAAACAGGTTTGTAATCAGTTGCTATATGTTGTAATCAGTTGCTATATGTTGTAATCAGTTGCTATATGTTGTAATCAGTTGCTATATGTTGTAATCAGTTGCTATATGCTCCACAGGAAGTTCTGGTTTAGAACCTAACTAAACTTAGAAGTACAGATACTGATCTCCAACCAAAAGGTGTTGTTTATGTACCAGATTCATGAGCATAAAGCTTCAGAGTAGTTAAAGGGGAATCCACTGGAAAAACATTTTTTTTTTTAAGTCAACCGATGCCAGAAAGTTAAACAGATTTGTAAATTACTTCTATTTAAAAATCTTAATCCTTCCAGTACTTATCAGCTGCTGTATGCTACAGAGGAAGTTCTTTTCTTTTTGAATTTCTTTTCCGTCTGACCACAGTGCTCTCTGCTGACACCTCTGTCCGTGTCAGGAACTGTCCAGAGCAGGAGAAGTTTGCTATGGGGATTTGCTCCTACTCTGGACAGTTCCTGACATGGACAGAGGCGTCAGCAGAGAGCACTGTGGTCAGACAGAAAAGAAATTCAAAAAGAAAAGAACTTCCTCTGTAGCATACAGCAGCTAATAAGTACTGGAAGGATTAAGATTTTTAAATAGAAGTAATTTACAAATCTGTTTAACTTTCTGGCATCAGTTGATTTAAAAAATATTTGTTTTTCCAGTGGAGTAACTACCCTGAAGCTTTATGCTCATGAAACGGGTACATAAAAAACAACACCTTCTGGTTGGAGATCAGTATCTGTACTTATAACTTTAGTTAGGTTCTAAACCAGTATTTCCCAACCAGGGTGCCTCCAGCTGTTGAAAAACTACAACTCCCAGCAAGCTGGGAGTTGTAGTTTTGCAACAGCTGGAGGCACCTTGGTTGGGAAACACTGTTCTAAGCAATTGTCTCTAACTATCTATAATTAACTACAAAAACATTTCACAGAGAAACTCCAAGGAAGGGACAGATATCCGTCTCCCAATGAATGAATAAAAATCCAACTTTAATGAAAAATGGTTTAAAACATACAGGTGGAAAAATAATGAAAATAACAAAGGATAAAAGCACAAACAAAATGCCAACGTGTTTCGACTCGTTAACAAGTTTTAGTCATGGCACATACTACAGACACATTGCCCGGTATATGTACACTGGCAACAACCACGTGACATGCCACCAAAAACGATACGCCCCTCTGATAATGTCACATGTATGGGAGGAGCATAACGAGATCAACTACCAACGGGATTACAGGTAAAGAGCAAAAAAGGTAAAAAAGGTAAATGTATATGGATATTTATACTTACATACATCCCAACATACAAGTATGAACACATTCAGTAGTGTCCATCATCAATACAAATGATCAACATATGCAAAAATTGGGTCCGAACCGGAGAAACCACACATCCTAATATATATAGGACAAATCATTTCTATGGTTTAGATCGAAAGGATAGCGGCTCTCCATATTAAGTATCCAAATTTATTTGTTATTTTCATTATTTTTCCACCTGTATGTTTTTAACCATTTTTCAATAAAAGTTGGATTTTTATTCATTCATTAGGAGCCGGATATCAGTCCTTTCCATGGAGTTACTGCACCTGGAGACCCGAATCTAGTGATTTCCTCCGAGCTTCCTCATCCTGATTCACGCTGCTGCTGCCGAATACCCTAATCCACTCAGAAGGGGTGAGCTGGTTTATGTTTTACTCTATTCCATATCTATTTCATAGAGAAACACTAATTCATTTCTTTACCCGTAAAACTTTAATGCTTTTTAATTTATTTCCCACATAGTCTTCTAAAAACCATAACATTCTTATGTTTTATTCTTCAGAACCATGTCAGGGTTTTTTTTACTTACACTGTGCAAGTTATGGTAAAATTGACATGTTATAATTACACTGACGCCGAATGTATATGCTATTTATTTTAGTGCTTTCCCAAACAAATAACTCCTAAAATTGCCCCAGTTCATTACTACCATTTTGATTAAGATGGGACTTCTTGATTTATAATTTTGGTATTGTTGTTTGGCATTGTTACCTATTACACAGTCCCTTTCCATGTGCCTTATTAGAGCATATAGACATCATTAAATGGGTCCTCACTAGTAAGGTTTATGCATTCAATAGGTGCTAAAATATTTAACAAACCACCCCCCCCCCCCCCCCCCCCCCCCCCGACTTTTTTCATATTTTGGTGCCTCACAACCTGGAATTAACATGGATTGTTTGAGGATTTTGATCATTTAATTTACAGAACATACTCACAACTTGAAAGATTTTTATTTATTTATTGTGAAGACAACTACAAATAGGATAAAATAACAGAAGAGGTCAATGTGCATTACTATTCATCTCCCTAAAGTCAATACTTTGTAGAGCCACCTTTTGCAGCAATCACAGCTCCAAGTGGCTTTGGATAAGTCTCTATAAGCTGCCACATCTTACCACTGGGATTTCTGCCCATTTCTCCTTGCAAAACTGTTCCAGCTAATTCAAGTTGAATGGTTTGCGCTTGTGAACAGCAATCTTAAAGGGGTTATCCACCATAAGGTGATTTTAGTATGTACCTGGCAGACAGTAATGGACATGCTTAGGAAGGATCTGCGCTTGTCTTGGGGCTAAATGGCTATATTGTGAGATTATCATAATACTGTGGCTAGATGTTTGTGAACTAGTATTTCCTGTTTGACTTTTCTTTTTCTTTTTTACTACAAACCCCACAATTCCATCTTCCTCCCTCCCTCACATCAGCCACCCCACCCATTAAAACATAAATGAGTAGCATCCATTCAAATCAGCGAGGTTTTCAATCAGGGTGCCTACAGCTGTTTCAGATTGATCCCTCCACCCATTGAAGCAGACAGGCTCCCTGTCATCAGCTGACTAGTGAGTCAGGTCTCGGCCACATTGCAACCTGGGAAAAATCTGAGACAACAGTAATTTTGTATGCTGGTAAAAATAAATAGTTAGGTGAAAATCACAGAAAAATTGTGAGAAAACCATCACACACAGGTACAGACACTATATTATGAACTACACTAACTTTACAGCCTCTGTAGCATAGACAAATAAAAAATTCCTGGAATACCCCTTTAAAGTCTGACCACAGATTTTCTATTGGATTAAGATCTGGGCTTTAAAGCGGCATTCCAGAAAAAAAACTATTTTTTATATATCAACTGGCTCCAGAAAGTTAAACAGATTTGTAAATTAGTAAAAATATAGAAATGTGTGCAGCTCACAAAACACAATCCGAGGATATACAGTGGTCCCTCAAGTTACAATATTAATTGGTTCCAGGACGACCATTGTATGTTAAAACCATTGTATCTTGAGACCAGAACTCTATGGAAACCTGGTAATTGGTTCTAAAGCCACCAAAATATCATCCAAAAATAGGAAAAAGTGAGGATTAAACAAAAATAAGTAGATAACTAATATAGATAAAGCAAATCCTTACATATAAAAGTAAGAAAGATCTGCTGGGAGCTGTAAATCGCTGTCTATGTCTGTGTTTCCCAAGCAGGGAGCCTCCCAGCATGCCCGGACAGCCGGAAGTTGTAGTTTTGCAACAACTGAGGGCACCCTGCTTGGGAAACACTGGTCTATGTAGAGGACAGGAGCTTCTTCAGGGTCCTGTACAGTACACGCAATGTCCTAAAAAAAAGTAACATGGAGTCGCCCTCACCTGATGTCCAAAGGAGCAGTAACCCTGGTACAGTTAAAGTGTACAGAACATGTAATACCTCCCTGTACTGTAGGGGGCACTACCAGACATCAGTCAGTGCATACACTTCAGTAATACAGGGGTTTTACCAGTGAATGCCCATTCTGATTGGTCGGTTCTTCCAGCCATTGACACGTTTCACAGATCTGGACTGTCTGTACATTGTATGTTGAGTCTGGTTTCAACTTACAATGGTCGAGAAAAGACCATAGTATGTTGAAACTATTGTATGTTGAGGCCATTGTAAGTTGAGGGATCACTGTAATTGGTTATATGCCGAAACCCAACGGCCAGAATTATGAAAAAATAATATACAAAATGTATATTGTTTGAGCTCAATTAAGCAACTCTATTAACCAGCTATAAGTTACAACAGCAATGATATATTATTTGCCACAATATCATTTGCAAAGACTGTAACATCGCTCAGCAAAGAATTGTAATAATTGTTACAGACTATTAATCTTTCAGACCGGAATTTTTTCAATTACGGTAGACCTCACACACATAATAAGGTCACCAGAGTGCTGGACATTATTTTACATATTTTTTGCCATTTTTTGATCATTATATATAGGGGGTGTGTCACCACTTGGGCCCAGTGGTTTTTTTCATACTTTTATACATGATATATTTTGTGCCAGAGGATATATAATGCAATATACTATTTTATATATACAATTTTATATATGTATTGAATAAAAATTATTAACTAAAGCATCCTATGATATTTTATTTAAACATCATTATGTACCTTTTGGGGTAGAATCCTTGAGGATTGGTTATACATTTTGTATAAGATTTGTAAATTACTTCTATTAAAAACTGTGCCGAGTTCCCAGGATGACCTTCAGCCATCTAGGAATCGTTTAGATGTCCGGGTGTACGGTTAGGGCATGAGCGCTACCCTACAGTGGTAGGGAGCCACGCTGCTGGCTACTGGTGCCAGGTGGCTGAAGGTCATCCTGGGAACTCGGCCAGTCCGGTATATATATATACTGTATATTTCTATATCTGTGCACTGCACTGTCAGTACATCATTTGTCATTGTAAACTGCCGGGTCTGGGTAATGTGGTAGACCCGTATTTAAGCAAATGTTATGTACTAGCGAGACAGTACAATTGGATTCTATTTGTGGATGTTATTACTGATATATTTAGCATAACTATTAGGCGTGAGTTATTGTACCAATGCTATTCCCCTGAGGAAATTGTCACGCACAGTGGAAACGCGTTGGGCCGCAATTCATGGTACAAACAATATTTAATCTCATTTTAATGGGTCACAATTGATTTGGTGGTGCCTTTTATCTTGGAACCATTAAAAGCTATGTTTTAGAGCACTTCATGTGGGTGTGATAATCCAACTTATTATTTGTTTATTCTATTGCTGGGAAGAGGATTACTGAGACTGCACCTGCTGTGGGGTGGATACTATACCACAGACCTCCCCTCACTGTGTATAATGGGACATTTCCTACTCACTTCCCACTCAGGTGATCTTCAGGGGTTTCAACAGTCAGGCTTATAATCACTAGGGTGGTGTTAATTTGAGGAGGGGTGGTCCAGACCAGACAATGTCTTTGATGCCATAATTTCAATATATCCACCCTGTTAAAAACTACTTACCACTCAGTCTCATTTCAAAACATATCCGGAAGCAGGACTGCATAATCTCGCACACAGACTCATTGGTCAAATGAGCTCCAACTGGAGTGAGCAGCAAGGTGCGCAAAACCTAAAAACAAGTTGAAGGAATAATGTTTGTCTGTGCACTTTAATAATAATTGCCATGTTATAAATTGGATGGTTACATTCATTTTCCTATAAACTTCTAAAAGTTTACACTTTCCAAACCAGTAGGAAACCTGAGACAAAGCCACAGTACATGATTAGAGCGGCTCTAAAGCTTAGAGATTATTTCTGATTAGACAAGTCGGCTTGCTCCTCGTAGTAAACAGATAGCCCGCGCTTCCTCCTCTTTCCATTACACTGATGATTTTCAGCATTCCCTTCACTTCTGTTCCCAGCCCCCCCTCCAGGACTGTTCCTGATGCAGCCTGACAAATGCTTGAAATCAATTAATTGAAGCGTTTAATTATCTTTTATTTGAAAAAGCTTTTACTTCAGGTACATGAGACCCCTGTTTAAAAATAACATTAGGCGCAAATCTCTTCCAGAGTCAAAACATGGCCCGTGTCTCCGTGTAACAGGATACAAAGGGCTTAAGCAATTCATCTAATTGCCCCATGAATAAGGACAGGGGGATGCAGTCCCCTCTCTCGAGTTACCTGCAGAATTTTCATCAGCACAACCTCATCGCTTGCTGGGTCGGTGCCAACAAAGCGGGCATGTGTAACTGCATCTGCCATGTTCTCAATTCCTTCAGCTGTACCATCATGAGCTGGATCTATAAAACAAAAGGATGCTGCTGTTACATTTTTTAAATGTGTCCATGAACATATTGGCATCACTAACCCATAAGGATACAACCCTTCCTGTTATTATTGTGGTCCAATATCCTTTAAAGTAGGAATCAATAACTTGCTCATTTAGGATATTACAGCTACTTATCCTACCTACCCTTATTTCAGAAATTATTTGAGATGCATAAATAAAACTATGAAGATCAGCACATCAATTTGCACAAAACTTTATTCATACAATTCTCGTGACATAATTGATAGCATAATGTCGAAGAACTCCAGCAGAGGGCAGTAAGTGTATGACATGGAAAGCTTGTTAAATTTATTAACTGAAATTAAACAGCTCGACACAAAGGCCCAGATTTATCAATCTGCTTTAAACCCAAACTGTCTGGTTTTGGCCATACCAACCAATAATTAGCTCAGCTTTCATACCTTAAAGGGATATTCTGCTCTAAACATCTTATTCCCTAAAATCAACTGGTGACAACAAGTTAAACAGATTTGTAAATTACTTCTATTTAAAAATCTTAAAGGAGTTCTCCATCTGAAATCTTTTATCCCCTGCTGTGCCCGGGATGTAAAACTATACATAATAAACTTTCACTTACCTGCCTACGATCCCCCGTTGTTCCGATATCGCCGCCTGTGCTCCGGTCCCTGTCGGCTTCCTCTTCCTGCGGGTCGGTGACTTCACTCTGCGCTCAGCCCATCAGCGGCCGCGACGGGACATTGCTGTGGCCACTGATAGGCTGAGCACAGAGTGAAGTCACCGACCCGCAGGAAGTGGAAGAGACCGGGACGGCGATATCTGAACAAGGGGGATCGTAGGCAGGCAAGTGAAAGTTTATTATGTATAGTTTTACAGCGGGGGTTAAAAGTTTTAGCTTAGAGAACTCCTTTAATCCTTCCATTACTTATCTGCTGTATGCTTCAGAGCAAGTGATATTGTTCTTTTCTATCTGCCCACAGTGCTCTCTGCTGACACCTCTGTCCATGTCAGGAACTGTTCAGAGCAGGATCAAATCCCCATAGCAAACCTCTCCTCCTCTCCTGACAGTTCCTGACATGGACAGAGGTGTCAGCGGAGAGCACTATGGTCAGACAGAAAACAACAACTCAACTTCCTCTGGAGCATACAGCAGCTGATAAGTACTGGAAGGGTTAGCATTTCTATATAGAAGTAATTTACAAATCTGTATAACTTTCTGGCACTAGTTGATTAGAAAAAAAAACAGTTTTCAACCAGAGTACCCCTTGAAAGCAAATTGATCAATCTGGGTCAATGAATGCTCTGCAAATGGCAACATGGATCTGAGCAAAGGATAAAAATGTCACTGTGGAGCTCCTTACCTATTAGTGCATAAGAGAGAAACTTGTTAACAGAAGTCAAAGCAAGGCCTGTAATGGGGCCAGTGGTATCTTCAGACCGAATAACCTCCAAGAAAGGACGAAGGAATACATTGGGCTCAATTTCAGATAGATCTGTAACAAAAAGAACAGGCACAGAATTACGGTGTGCAACAGGTTTAAAAAGGTGCAACAACTCATACAGGCTTCGGCACTGAACTACAAGGAAAATCATCATTTAACAGTGTGCAAATGATCAGCATTCAAAGCAGACAGCAAAACAGAGCACAGTGTGGTGAACAGTGTCCTGAACAAGAAGCGCTGCAGTGTACAGCATTGGGGGACCAGATGGGACCACTGACTGGTGACCACTGCAAAATGTACACGTCCATTATCTTTGCACTGCATTTTCCTCTAGGCCTTGCTGTCCAGTTCTGCATTTCATTTAGTAGGAGACAGGAGGGAGCAAAAGGCAGCCAACAAGCTTTGCAAGAAAACCTGTTACCCATGCTGGGTGGAAAGAGAAGAGAGGCTGTTTGGAATGGAGGAGAGGGGTCTCCATGATGTGCTATCATGTTCTTCATCCAACTGTTATACTAAAAGTGTCACTGAGTGCTACCAGTAATGGACATGGTAAACTGGGAAACCACAGGGAAAGACTGCGCTTCCTAGATGCAGGGAAATGATGGAAAAATGGCATAACATAGTTCTGTCAGTTAATACGCAAACTAAATGCTGGGAGGATTTAAAGGAGGTTCAATAATTTGTGAGGTCATTTTTGTGCAATTTTGTGCAGTCCTCTCAAAGAGGTTTCACTTCACATATATCAGTTTGAGCCTTAGTTACACACATTCTGAGGGGATGTAATTGACAGCCCTCTCCCCTTCATTATACACTGTTGATATCTCATGTATCCAACAAAACATTTACCTTTATGGACTCAGTCACTTATGTTTCCCTCTTCCTCTTATGTGAATACAAGAGCTAGGATAGAAATATTCCATCAGATTTCTTCCATCCCAGTAGACGTGCAGATCTGCTGCTCACTTAGAGAGCTCATGTGTTATCTTATACACTGTTCTTAGAACGCACATGACTAAACCTTTAAAGCAATATCGTTCTGTAAACAGCGGGCAGAGAAAATGTCCAGGGGCTGTAATGTTGTCATTACCAGGCATGCTCTTCAGCATGTTTTCAGGACTGTGATGCCTCATTTCGGTAACACAATCTCTAGCAGCTGTCAGAACCATGTCCTATTTCAGACCTTTTTATCCCATTATCTATATAGTCAATGTGACACAAATTAAAGATGAAGAGAAAACAATTGTGCTCTCTGCAAGAAGCTCTGTTCACATTGGTGTCTGATGGAGACCAAATGTGTCTTTTTTTGGCCTCTATCTTGTCAGTATAGGTCAGTAAACTGCAGGACAAAAAATGGAATATCGTAGAACAGGGGTCTTCAAACTGTTGACCTCCAGATGATCTAAAACTACAACACCAACCATGCTGGGAGTTGTAGTTTTGCAACATTTTTGAGGTCCACAGTCTGAAGACCATTGGTATAGTACAGTGGTCGGCAAGCTGCGGCTCTTCACACACTTTAATGCTGCTCTTGCAGTGCTGTCGGGCCGCGGCGGCCGCCCATGCACACTGATAACATACAAGGGCCTGATACTAGTATCAGGCCCTTGTATGGAGAGCAGCAGCGGCCGCATAGTGCCGACCACTGCTGTATACTAAAAACCAGGGTGCCACCAGCTGTTGTGAAACTACAACTCCCATCATGTCCGGACCGGCAAAGGCTGTCCAGGGATGCTGGTAGTTGTAGTTTCACAACAGCTGGAGGTCCCCTGGTTTTTAGTATGCAGTATTAGTTTTTACCTGCTCTGGCCGGCCCCCGCCTGCAGCCGCACACAGGAGCCAGCCCGGGCAGATAATCATAGGTTTTCCTATGCCGGACATCCTTCTGTCCCGAAAAATCTTTTCGGGACATAAGGATGTCCGCCGGTCACTTACCATTCCCCGCCCGCCGCGCGTCCTCCTCCGGTCTTCCTGCGATCCTCCGCCTCCCTATGGTTGTACGCACGGGACCTCAGTGACATCCCGTGCGTACAACCATAGAGGCGCAGGAGGACCGGAGGAAGACGCGCGCCGGCCGGAGCCTGGTAAGTGACAGGTGGCGCGTCATCTTCAGTGTTCTGGTCACCACTCCTCCGGTCCCGGCACCTACTGCTATGGTCCATAGGCCATAGCAGTAGATGGTGACCCCGGGCCGGAGGAGCGGTGACCGGAACACTGTGGGGGGCAGTATACAGACATACAGCCTCCAGCCATACACTGTATATGGCTTGAAGCTGTATGTCTGTGGAGGGGAGCTACCTACCATTGCGGGGGGAACTATACCGCCTACCATTGCGGGGGGAACTATACCGCCTACCATTGCGGGGGGAACTATACCGCCTACCATTGCGGGGGGAACTATACCGCCTACCATTGCGGGGGAACTATACCGCCTACCATTGGGGGGGAGCTGCCTACCATTGTGGGGGAACTATACCGCCAACCATTGTGGGGGAACTATACCGCCAACCATTGTGGGGGAACTATACCGCCAACCATTGTGGGGGAACTATACCGCCAACCATTGTGGGGGAACTATACCGCCAACCATTGTGGGGGAACTATACCGCCTACCATTGTGGGGGGGAGCTGCCTACCATTGTGGGGGAACTATACCGCCTACCATTGTGGGGGAGCTGCCTACCATTGTGGGGGAACTATACCGCCTACCATTGTGGGGGAACTATGCTGCCTACCATTGTGGGGGAACTATACCGCCTACCATTGTGGGGGGGAGCTGCCTACCATTGTGGGGGAACTATACCGCCTACCATTGTGGGGGAGCTGCCTACCATTGTGGGGGAACTATACCGCCTACCATTGTGGGGGAACTATGCCGCCTACCATTGTGGGGGAACTATACCGCCTACCATTGTGGGGGAACTATACCGCCTACCATTGTGGGGGAACTATACCGCCTACCATTGTGGGGGAGCTGCCTACCATTGTGGGGGAACTATACCGCCTACCATTGTGGGGGAGCTGCCTACCATTGTGGGGGAACTATACCGCCTACCATTGTGGGGGAACTATACCGCCAACTATTGTGGGGGGGATCTATACCGCCGACTATTGTGGGGGGTAAGCTGCCGACTATTGTGGTGGGGGGAGCTGCCGACTATTGTGGTGGGGGGAGCTGCCGACTATTGTGGTGGGGGGAGCTGCCGACTATTGTGGTGGGGGGAGCTGCCGACTATTGTGGTGGGGGGAGCTGCCGACTATTGTGGTGGGGGGAGCTGCCGACTATTGTGGTGGGGGGAGCTGCCGACTATTGTGGTGGGGGGAGCTGCCGACTATTGTGGTGGGGGGGAGCTGCCGACTATTGTGGTGGGGGGGAGCTGCCGACTATTGTGGTGGGGGGGAGCTGCCGACTATTGTGGTGGGGGGGAGCTGCCGACTATTGTGGTGGGGGGGAGCTGCCGACTATTGTGGTGGGGGGAGCTGCCGACTATTGTGGTGGGGGGAGCTGCCGACTATTGTGGTGGGGGGAGCTGCCGACTATTGTGGTGGGGGGAGCTGCCGACTATTGTGGTGGGGGGAGCTGCCGACTATTGTGGTGGGGGGAGCTGCCGACTATTGTGGTGGGGGGAGCTGCCGACTATTGTGGTGGGGGGAGCTGCCGACTATTGTGGTGGGGGGAGCTGCCGACTATTGTGGTGGGGGGAGCTGCCGACTATTGTGGTGGGGGGAGCTGCCGACTATTGTGGTGGGGGGAGCTGCCGACTATTGTGGTGGGGGGAGCTGCCGACTATTGTGGTGGGGGGAGCTGCCGACTATTGTGGTGGGGGGAGCTGCCGACTATTGTGGTGGGGGGAGCTGCCGACTATTGTGGTGGGGGGAGCTGCCGACTATTGTGGTGGGGGGAGCTGCCGACTATTGTGGTGGGGGGAGCTGCCGACTATTGTGGTGGGGGGAGCTGCCGACTATTGTGGTGGGGGGAGCTGCGGACTATTGTGGTGGGGGGAGCTGCCGACTATTGTGGTGGGGGGAGCTGCCGACTATTGTGGTGGGGGGAGCTGCCGACTATTGTGGTGGGGGGAGCTGCCGACTATTGTGGTGGGGGGAGCTGCCGACTATTGTGGTGGGGGGAGCTGCCGACTATTGTGGTGGGGGGAGCTGCCGACTATTGTGGTGGGGGGAGCTGCCGACTATTGTGGTGGGGGGAGCTGCCGACTATTGTGGTGGGGGGAGCTGCCGACTATTGTGGTGGGGGGAGCTGCCGACTATTGTGGTGGGGGGAGCTGCCGACTATTGTGGTGGGGGGAGCTGCCGACTATTGTGGTGGGGGGAGCTGCCGACTATTGTGGTGGGGGGAGCTGCCGACTATTGTGGTGGGGGGAGCTGCCGACTATTGTGGGGGGGGAGCTGCCGACTATTGTGGTGGGGGGAGCTGCCGACTATTGTGGTGGGGGGAGCTGCCGACTATTGTGGTGGGGGGAGCTGCCGACTATTGTGGTGGGGGGAGCTGCCGACTATTGTGGTGGGGGGAGCTGCCGACTATTGTGGTGGGGGGAGCTGCCGACTATTGTGGTGGGGGGAGCTGCCGACTATTGTGGTGGGGGGAGCTGCCGACTATTTTGGTGGGGGGAGCTGCCGACTATTGTGGTGGGGGGAGCTGCCGACTATTGTGGTGGGGGGAGCTGCCGACTATTGTGGTGGGGGGAGCTGCCGACTACTGTGGTGGGGGGAGCTGCCGACTATTGTGGTGGGGGGAGCTGCCGACTATTGTGGTGGGGGGGAGCTGCCGATCTAATGTGGGGGAGCTGCTGACCTAATGTGGGGGAGCTGCCGACCTAATGTGGGGGAGCTGCCGACCTAATGTGGGGGAGCTGCCGACCTAATGTGGGGGAGCTGCCGACCTAATGTGGGGGAGCTGCCGACCTAATGTGGGGGAGCTGCCGACCTAATGTGGGGGAGCTGCCGACCTAATGTGGGGGAGCTGCCGACCTAATGTGGGGGAACATGCTGCCTACTAATGTGGGGAACATGCTGCCTACCTAATGTGGGGGAACATGCTGCCTACCTAATGTGGGGGAACATGCTGCCTACCTAATGTGGGGGAACATGCTGCCTACCTAATGTGGGGGAACATGCTGCCTACCTAATGTGGGGGGGGGGGAACTACAAGGTACCGAACATCACGGTAGGAGGGGTAGTCTTATACTGCGAGTATATCCCAAACTCTATATTTTAACTGTGAAAGTTGGGGGTCGTCTTATACGCCGGCATATACGGTATATGTGAGGGGCACGTGTCAGGGGGCATTATACGTGGGGGCACATGACAGGGGGCATTATAAGTGAGGAGCACATGTCAGGGGGGCATTATATTGTGAGGGGCACAGGACATGGGGTATTATATATAAGGGGCACATGTCAGGAGGGGCATTATATATGAGGGGCACATGACAAGGGGGGTCCTGTCATTTGCCCCCACTTATAATGCCCCCCTGCCATGTGCCCCCACATATAAACACTTATTGAAACTAAAAACAGTGCATATGTATTTTCAGTTTTAAAAATGTGGCTCTCAAAATACATTTCAATCGTGGTTTTGGCGAGATTTCGCTCAGTTGAAAAAAAAGGTTGCCCACCACTGGTATAGTAGATTGCAGACAACACTAATTGTACAATGGAGTTAAAACACAAACTGATGCTGCATGTTATGTATGGCATTGATCAGAAACATCCATTTAAAGGGGCACTCCAGGGGACTGAACGTATCCCCTATCCACAAGATGTGAAAGTGTGAAAGGTGGGGGGGGGGGGGGTCTGACTGCATGGGCCCCTTGCAATCTCCTGTACAGGGCCCATCCTACCAGTCCACAGCACACTCTGGTTCCCACCTTGCTGGACATGGGCAAGTGACAGCCCCTCAGACAATCCCTGAAGGTGGAGACCAGAGGGTGCCAAGGACAGACCCTGTACAGAAGATCATGGGGGTTCCAGCGGTGCCAACACACCACTCCACGCACAGGAAGAGACAGGGCCCGCTTCTGGAGCTCATGGTGGGAGGGGAAGTCCCAGGGGCCAGAACCCCTCACGATAAGTTTTAAAGTAGTGGAGTAGCTCATTTATATGGGTTTCCTGAACATTTTGGTTTCCACTCTTCAAATAGGTAGATTTGGCTATGCAATTGTGCGAAAAACAGTCAGCTGAAAGAATGGATTCTCAATAAGAAATGAAAAGGACAAAATAAAGAAATGCAGCCATCTAAACTGATGAAGACTACTGATCTTAAAGGGGTACTCCGCTGCCCTTTGTCGGAAGCTCCGCTCCCCAGTGTCCGGAAGTTTATTATTCCGGACGCTGTGTGCGGGCTTCCGTGTTCAGGGCTGCTCCTCGTGACGTCAAGCCCGCCCCCTTCGTTACGTCATGCCGCCCCCTCAACAAAATTCTATGGGAAGGGGGCGTGACTGCCATCTTTCGCTGAGGGGGCGGGCGGGCGCGACGTTACGAAGGGGGCAGGCGTGACGTCACGAGGGGCTGCCCTGAACACGGAAGCGTTTGGAACAATAAACTCCCGGATGCTGGGGAGCGAAGCTTCCGACACAGGGCAGCGGAGTACCCCTTTAAATAGCAAAAAAAATAATTCCCATATAGCAAGTGTTCCCCTATAAAAAAAAGGTAGAGACTCTTAGGTGAGAAGTTATGCCACTGTCCCACCTACTGATTAATTTAGGTCAATGACAACAGAGCAGTTATTACAACCCAAGTCCAAAGTCCACATATGCCATTTGTTTTAAGTTGTACACCTCTACTGACTGGCCAATGTCTTCTGACATAACACAGTAAAACTGGATGTACTATACCAATCTTCTGTGGGACACACTGCACACGTGCCAGAAGAGGAGAGCAGAAGAGTGTTAGAACTAGAAGATTACATTACAGTGATCCCTCGACTTATGATGGCCTCGACATATGATCATTTCAACATATGATGGCCTCTCAGAGCCCATCTTATGTTGAAGGCAGCCTCGACATATGATGCTGCTGTGTGTCGGGACCATCGTACAAACAGCTATCTGACAGCGCTGACAACTTCAGCAACTGACAGATAGTTGTTTAATGTGCCCCGTGTGCCCCGTTCTGCCTCCTGTTACTCACATGCTGTCCTGCTAACTCACGGAGGCTTCCACTGTGAGCTCCGTGTAAGCCCCGCCCCCCCAGAGCAGCCATAGCCAATAGCCTGCAGCATCTTGCTGCAGGCATCCAATGAGCTGCTCCCCTTCCTTTCCTATAGAGCTGTAGTCGGCAGGATGGTAATGGAGGACATTCTGTCTCCCCTGAAGGTATTTAAAGAACTGTACAGTACTGTATGCGATGTCACACATCACATACAATACATAGACACACTATACACCCCATACATCAATGTTTCCCTATCAGTGTGCCTCCAGCTGTTGCAAGACTATAACTCCCAGCATGCCCAGACAGTCAATGGCTGTACATGCATGCTGGGAGTTGTAGTTGTGCAACAGCTGGCGGCACCCTGGTTTGTTAAACACTTCCTATACACTCCACATACAATGGTCATCCCAGAACCAATTAGCAGTTTCCCATAGAGATATGTATTCAACATACAATGGTTCCAAGGCCCCAGAACCAATTACTATTTTTACATAGACATATGTACTCGACATATGATGGTTTCAACATATGATGGTTTCAACATATGATGGTTCTCCTGGAACCAATTAATATCATATGTTGAGGGACCACTGTATATGAGTAGGCCTTCAGACCAACTTGTGACGGAATACCATTCTTCAGACTGGGTGGTATTAGGGTACTAGGCTAGCTTGACATTTCTTCCCCTCTTGTGTCTTAAGGGATACTTCCCTGGTCAGCATTTGGAACAATTAGTTCTGAACCCTGTATGCGCGCTGTGGGGGTCGGCCACGCCCTTCGTGACATCATACCACGCCCCCTCAATGCAAGTGTATGGGAGGGGGCATGACGCTGTTAGACTTTCATTGAGGCGGTGTGGCGTGACGGCACAAGGGGGCCTGGCCGGCCACCACAGCTCGTGAGCACAAACTGCATTCGGAACTAAATGTTCCAAACGCTGCCCACAAACTCCACAAATGCAAAAAGGTAACGTTTTATTTGTCCCACACAGGGAATTTTTTTTATACATTTTTTTTCCAGCGCTGGTGGTGGTCAGGAGACCAAAAATCTTCTGACAGGTTCACTTTAAAGCATTAGCCTATGAGGCAACACATTCCCGAGTGTTCACAGACTTTTAATTTAGGATAGCAATGAAAGCTGCAACAAATCACATGCCCCATAGCTGTCACTACAGAAACAACATTAGCTTCAAACACATATTTAAATCACTTGTCCTGACTTTCGCATTTCTTTTGACTGCTGTATAAATAATTAATTGAACATTTTATCCAGGGAATTTCTATTGCAATTTTTATTTTCCCTTACAAATCAGGATCAAATAAAAGTACACATTAATTTTAATAAAATATTTATACTAGGGTAATGTTTAAAGTAGAGAATACAAAGATTTTTCTTCTTTAGGCTGCGTTCACAGGGCCGTCTAGACCCATCCCGTTCTTCTCCCATCAAAAATGAAAACGGACAATAACGGATGCAAACGGATGTTATTCATTTGGATCCGTTATTGTTCAGGTAATAACCAAAAAAATAATTTTTTTTTTTGTTCTGAGCATACTCCGAAGTAAAAAGGGATCAACAAACGGATTGAAAAGACAGACTGAGAAAACAGAATGAAACAACCTTAAAGGAAGGAAAAATACTGAATGTGCCGTTTTTCTGCAGATGGTGCAAATGGGTACAAACTTATGTAAACGGATTGTAAAAAATTCCCATAGTCATGAATGGGACTTAAAAAAAAAACGTTTTTAATCTGTTTACAGCCTGCAAGAACAGAAGCGAAACAGGGGTAAAAAAAAAAAAACGGGGACAGATGGCCGTGTGAACGCACCCTTAGAGAGACATTTCTTTGCACTCCAGTTTTCAGCCACTAAATGTAAATATACTAACATGTTATTATAGGGCCAAAAACAGAGACTGAACACCACTTTAAAGGGGTATTCCAGGAAAAAACTTTTTTTTATATATCAACTGGCTCCAGAAAGTTTAACAGATTTGTAAATTAATTACTTATATTAAAAAATCTCAATCCTTTCAATAATTATCAGCTGCTGAAGTTGAGTTGTTTTCTGCCTGGCAACAGTGTTCTCTGCTGACATCTCTGCTTGTCTTGGGAACTGCACAGAGTAGAAGAGGTTTGCTATGGAGATTTGCTTCTAAACTGGGTGGTTCCTGAGACACGTGTCATCAGAGAGCACTTAGACAGAAAAGAACAAATCAACTTCAGCAGCTCAAGTACTGAAAGGATTAAGATTTTTTAATAGAAGTAAATTTACAAATCTGCTTAACTTTCTGGAACCAGTTGAGATCTAAAAAAAAAAAAGAAAAAAGTTTTTTCCTGGATAACCCCTTTAAAATAAAGTCATTAAGAATGTTTTGGAAAGGAAAAAAAAATTGAATATTATTATATATACCAGTGTTTTCTAACCAGGGTGCCTCCAGCTGTTGAAAAACTACAACTCCAAGCATGACCGGACAGCCATAGGCTGTCCGGTCATGCTTGGAGTTGTAGTTTTGCAACAACTGGAGGCACCCTGGTTGGGAAACACGGTTATCCACACACACACACACACTCCCAATTCATTCAGCAAAGGGTGTAAATGATGGCCACACAAGTTCACCAAACTAGCAGATATGGTCAGGAATAAAGATACTATAGCAGTAGCCAGGACTGCCAAATGTAAACTTCAAGGTATAAAAAAAAATGCAATACAATTATTGGACTAAAATATAAACTGTTGCCAAATGGATCTGAAGAGTCTTTATTGGGATCCGTCAGGGTTACGTTTTTTTACATACACACATATAATATATATATATATATATATATATATATATATATATATATATATATATATATTTTTATACTTCATGAATTCAGGTTGCAGGTTATGTAATTTGTTGAAAAGGGAAGCAACTATGGCAGGACTGCACTTGGTGTAAACCTCATAACAGGTGGACATACCATGTAACTAAGATAACGTCGTGCTATGACCATGGAAAAGCACACATACATTGTTCATAGGCCTTACGATGTGTATTCACCACATGCTATGCTAAGTACTCTGCCTCGGCTGTATATTAAAATGACAAATCTAATAACCTGATGCCTATGTATAGAAGATGATGGACATGTAAAGCCATTAAGGAATGTTTTTACAATTGTTTGATATAATGGAAGCACAGAAGAACAGAGCAATGTTAGAAAATACCACGCAGTGCTGCACCACAATATATCCTAAAACTTCAAAGAACATGCGGCCATAAAGCATCACTCTATTTAAACACCCCATATATCCACCACAGCCGATAGAGGGGCACGTGCGCCTAACTTATGTGACCACTCTTTCCTTTTATTCTTAGATCAGATTTCATTTCAACCTATTAAAAAAAAAAAATAATAATTAGCTTAAACTATATTATTTCTCCTAGACCCACTATTGTGTCCTCACGGTCCTATATCACAAGTAACTGGTAGGTCTTCAGCCATCTCAGTAGTCCTATACCGGTCATGTTTTAGCTAGTGCCGAATTGTAATCCAGATTCCAGGCCCCCACTGACCCGTCTTACTGATCTGGAAGTGGGCAGTGTTCAGTTGTACACAAACACATTTTGACAGAGGGCACCCAAAGCTGTCAAGTCCTTTCTATTTGCCTAATTTAAGGACAATAGAACAAATAGTTTCATTTGTCAACCTGCCATGTCATGTGCTTCTCTCTCGGTCACTAAACAAGACTTTTCACTGGGCATTATTATATCAATGCTAAATGTACTGAGAGAGAAGATCCAGCCAATTGGGAGAAAACTCTATTATTACATAATATATAAAATCACTGTAACAAATCAAAGATTACATTTGCAAAACCATCCAAGTAAACCAAATGTAAGGTATGAAAGTAAGGAAGAAAAACAACAATTGATCCTTCCAAATAACATCTGCCTTTTTTTATTTGACATTGAAACTTTCTTACAATGGTCTTAAGCATTTCCACCAACACTTCTAAGCCTCTACCATGACCACATCCGTCGTGAAATAGATCTTTTCATAAATATGACTCCAGTTTGTTATATCAGCCTACTGGATAACATGGTACATGTGCAAGTACAAGAAAGTGATTTCTATTCCAACAACGCTTATTGCTTAAAATAGGAAAACTCGTTTATTAGAGAGACCAAATGTTGGCGACAGAGTTTTGTTACACTATGTGATCTGTCGCTATTTTACCAACTGCAACACATAAAAAATGGCTCAAGAACACAAGAGGAGTATCAATGTAAGGGGGGAAAGAAACTTCCATTAAAAAAGGGGAGAGGAGATCTGTGTCAAATTTCAGCTGCTTCCATTTCATGTTCAGGCGAAACACAAAGGGTACAGCTGTTCAGATATGGGGACAGTAGATACAAAGTGATCTGTCTCATGCCTTTTTATATTGCACGACAGCTGTTACTTTAGAACTATCCATAGTGGATGAAAAAAAAAATACATTAAATCCGTATTTACAGTCTATAAGTCCAAAATCTATATATTTCCTGTAGCGTAAATAGTGCCGAAACATGGGTGCATATCACATTTAGAACAGACTGTCCGCAGTGCAAAAGACCCAACTGAAATAGCACATTTTAGCATATAGGTTTACAATCCAATATTGCATAGGGTTATCAAATAACAATTGTGAGCAAAAAAAGAGGATTGTTTTTAAGGCCTCTAAGGGTGAAACCACACAAACATCCAATGGCTCATGTGGTATGGACCTACGGCTGCATTAACGCTACGTTTCCTCCCTACGGCTGCGGACTGGTGCCGAAACCGATTCACTTTAAAAGGGGTACCAAAGGATAGGGGATAAGATGTCTGATCGTGGGGGTCACGTGGGGCGGAGCATTGTGACGTCATGGTTCCGCACCTTGTGACATCTCGGCCCGCCCCTCAATACAAGTCTATGGGAGCGGGCGCGGCAGCCATCACGCCCCCTCCCTAGACTTGCATTAAGGGGGCAGGCCGTGACATCATGAGGGGCGGAGCCGTGACATCACAATGCTCCGGCCCCTGTATCGCCCGTCATTATGCACAGAGCGATTTTGCTCTGTGCAGTAATGACAGCGGGGTGCTGCAGCAAAGATCCTGGGGGTCCACAGCAGTGGGACCCCCGTGATCAGACATCTTATCCCCTATCCTTTGGATAGGGGATAAGATGTCTAGGAGCGAAGTACCCCTTTGATGAGTTAATGAGCTCAGTCAGACAGATAGTGACTCCGGTCGGCTCATTTTTGCCCCATATCCAGTGATATAGTGTTAATGCAGTCTTACAGGGAACCTGTTGTGTTGATAATGCAGCATAATCTACAGGCATATTATTATAGAGCAGGGGGAGCTGAGGAGATTGATATATTTAAATAAAGCTTTGTGAGAAAAGCTTCAGGATAACTTGTAATTTTTTCATGTAAAATTCTGCTCGTTCTGGGCTAAGAAGTCAAGTGGTTGATTGGCAGCTCACTCTAAATGTGTACATAGAACATGAATAGCTGTTACTAAGCTCAGAATGAGCAGAAATTCACTTAAAAGGGGTACTCCCCTGGAAAAAAAAATTCAAATCAACTGGTGCCAGAAAGTTAAACAGATTTGTGAATTACTTCTATTTAAAAATCTTAACCCTTCCAGTACTTATCAGTTGCTTTATACTACAGAGGAAGTTCTTTTCTTTTTGAATTTCTTTTCTGTCTGACCAGTGCTCTCTGCTGACACCTCTGTCCATGTCAGGAACTGTCTGGAGCAGGATAGGTTTGCTATGGGGATTTGCTCCTGCTCTCGACAGTTCCTGACATGGACAGAGGTGTCAGCAGAGAGCACTGTGGTCAGACAGAAATTAAATAAAAAAATAAAAGAACTTCCTGTGGAGCATATAGCAACTGATAAGTACTGGAAGGATTAAGATTTTAAAATAAAAATCATTTACAAATCTGTTTAACTTTCTGGCACCGGTTGATTTAAAAATGTTTTCCAGGCCAGGGGAGCACCCCTTTAACCCCTTAAGGACACATGACGTTCTCATACGTCTCCATTTCCGAGTCCTTAAGGACACATGACGTATGAGAACGTCATGTGTTTTACCGGCCCCCCGCAACCATCTGGAGCGGAGCCGGTCCCCGATGCCTGCTGAAACCGTTCAGCAGGCATCGGGGCATATCGCCCAGGGGGGTCATTATGACCCCCTATGTCGGCGATGTCTGCAAATCGCTGGACAATTCAGTCCAGCGATCTGCGGCGGATTCCGGGTCAATCGGGTCTCCAGTGACCCGGTGACCCGGAATTATTGGCTGATCGGGGCCGTCAGAGACGGCCCCGATCAGCCAGAGCCAGCAGGGGTGAGGTGGCACTGGTGCCACCTCACCATCGCCCTGATTCGTCGGCCGGATTACCGGCCGACCAATCAGGGCGCCTGCTGCGGGTGTCACTCCCGCAACCCGCTCCGCCCCTCTTCCGGAGGACGTGAGCGGGTGCGGGACGTGCACCCCGGGTGCTGGGGACCCCGATCCCCGGCGCCCCTGTTGGGATCGGGGCCCCAGAAGCAGCGGCGGCGGAGACGACGAGGGACTGACCTGTGCGGCTGGATCGTTGGAGGTGAGTGACAGCCTCCTGCTGTTGCTTAGCAACAGCTCCCAGCATGCAACAAGGGCATGCTGGGAGCTGTAGTTATGCAACAGCAGGAGGCAGACCACCACAACTCCCAGCATGCCCTTATGGGCATGCTGGGACTTGTAGTTTTGCAACAGCTGGAGGCACATTCTTTCTATGGAAAAGTGTACCTTCAGCTGTTGTGTAACTACAACTCCCAGCTTGCACAATCAGCTAAAGTGCATGCTGGGAGTTGTAGTGGTGCATCTGCTGGTTGCATAACTACAACTCCCAGCATGCCCGTTGGCTGTCGGTGACTGCTGAGAGTTGTAGTTTTGCAACAGCTGAAGGCACACTGAGTTAAGTAGCAAACCAGTGTGTCTCCAGCTGTTGCATAACTACAATCCCCAGCATCCCCAGCCAAAGTAGTATGCCTCCAGCTGTTGCATAACTACAACACCCAGCATGCCCTTCCGCTGTCCGTACATGCTGGGGGTTGTAGCTTTTGCAACAGTTGAAGGCACACTGGTTGCAAAACACTGAGTTTGTTACCAAACTCTGTGTTTCACAACCAGTGTGCCTCCAGCTGTTGCAAAACTACAACTCCCAGCATGCACTGATAGACCGTACATGCTGGGAGTTGTAGTTTTGCAACAGCTGGATGTTCCCCCCCCCCCCCCCCAATGTGAACGTACAGGGTACACTCACATGGGCGGAGGATTACAGCAAGTATCCGGCTGCAAGTTTGAGGTGCGGCAAAATTTCTGCCGCAGCTCAAACTGCCAGCGAGAAACTACTGTGAACCCCCCGCCCGTGCGACTGTACCCTAAAAACACTACACTACACTAACACACAATAAAATAAAAAGTAAAAAACACTACATATACACATACCCCTACACAGCCCCCCTCCCCTCCCCAATAAAAATGAAAAACGTCTGGTATGCCACTGTTTCCAAAACGAAGCCTCCAGCGGTTGCAAAACTACAACTCCCAGCATGCACTGATAGACCGTACATGCTGGGAGTTGTAGTTTTGCAACAGCTGGATGTTCCCCCCCCCCCCCAATGTGAACGTACAGGGTACATTCACATGGGCGGAGGATTACTGTAAGTATCCGGCTGCAAGTTTGAGCTGCGTCAAATTTTCTGCCGTAGCTCAAACTGCCAGCGAGAAACTACTGTGAACCCCCCGCCCGTGCGACTGTACCCTAAAAACACTACACTACACTAACACAAAATAAAATAAAAAGTAAAAAACACTACATATGCACATACCCCTACACAGCCCCCCTCCCCAATAAAAATGAAAAACGTCTGGTACGCCACTGTTTCCAAAACGGAGCCTCCAGCTGTTGCAAAACAACTACTCCCAGTATTGCCAGATAGCCGTTGACTGTCCAGGCATGCTGGGAGTTTTACAACAGCCGGAGGCACCCTGTTTGGGAATCACTGGCGTAGAATACCCCTATGTCCACCCCTATGCAAGTCCCTAATTTAGGCCTCAAATGCGCATGGCGCTCTCACTTTGGAGCCCTGTCATATTTCAAGGCAACAGTTTAGGGCCACATATGGGGTATCGCCGTACTCGGGAGAAATTGGGCTTCAAATTTTGGGGGGTATTTTCTGCTATTACCCTTTTAAAAAATGTAAAATTTTTGGGAAACCAAGCATTTAAGGTAAAAAAAATATATATTTTTTTACATATGCAAAAGTCGTGAAACACCTGTAGGGTATTAAGGTTCACATTACGCCTTGTTACGTTCCCCGAGGGGTTTAGTTTCCAAAATGGTATGCCATGTGTTTTTTTTTTTGCTGTTCTGGCACCATAGGGGCTTCCTAAATGCGGCATGCCCCCAGAGCAAAATTTGCTTTCAAAAAGCCAAATGTTACTCCTTCTCTTCTGAGACCTGTAGTGCGCCAGCAGAGCACTTTTCACCCCCATATGGGGTGTTTTCTGAATCGGGAGAAATTGGGCTTCAAATTTTGGGGGGTATTTTCCGCTATTACCCTTTTTAAAAATGTAAACATTTTGGGAAAACAAGCATTTTAGGCAAAAAAAATTTTTTTTTTTTTTACATATGCAAAAGTCGTGAATCACCTGTAGGGTATTAAGGTTCACTTTACCCCTTGTTACGTTCCCTGAGGGGTCTAGTTTCCAAAATGGTATGCCATGTGTTTTTTTTGCTGTTCTGGCACCATAGGGGCTTCCTAAATGCGGCATGCCCCCCAAAAACAATTTGTCGCTCCTTCCCTTCTGAGCCCTCTACTGCGCCCGCCGAACAATTAACATAGACATATGAGGTATGTGCTTACTCGAGAGAAATTGGGTTTCAAATACAAGTAAAAATTCTCTCCTTTTTATCCCTTGCAAAAATTCAAAAATTGGGTCTACAAGAACATGCGAGTGTAAAAAATGAAGATTTTGAATTTTCTCCTTCACTTTGCTGCTATTCCTGTGAAACACCTAAAGGGTTAATACACTTACTGAATGTTTTTTTGAATACTTTAGGGGGTGTAGTTTTTATAATGGGGTCTTTTATGGGGTATTTCTAATATGAAGACCCTTCAAATCCACTTCAAAACTGAACTGGTCCCTGAAAAATAGTGAGTTTGAAAATTTTGTGAAAAATTTCAAAATTGCTACT
Organism: Hyla sarda; assembly: GCF_029499605.1. Lineage (NCBI taxonomy): Eukaryota > Metazoa > Chordata > Amphibia > Anura > Hylidae > Hyla > Hyla sarda. The sequence continues at coordinate 119,808,247 of NC_079195.1, forward strand.
GAACTTTGAAGCCCTATGGTGTCTTCCAAAAGTAAAAACTCATACATTTTATGATGCAAACATAAAGTAGACATATTGTATATGTGAACCCCAAAAAAATATATTTTGAATATCCATTTTCCTTACAAGCAGAGAGCTTCAAAGTTAGAAAAATGCAAAATTTTCATTTTTTTCATCAAATTTTGGGATTTTTCACCAAGAAAGGATGCAAGTTACCATAAAATTTTACCACTAAGTTAAAGTAGAATATGTCACGAAAAAACAATCTCGGAATCAGAATGATAACTAAAAGTATTCCAGAGTTATTAATGTTTAAAGTGACAGTGGTCAGAATTGCAAAAAACGCTCCGGTCCTTAAGGTATAAAATGGCCTGGTCCTTAAGGGGTTAAAGTGTACCTGCCATTAACAAAAACTTAAGATATAATGTAGATAATACCATTATATTTATATTTGTAATATACATTGAATAAAAATCCCTGTCTCTGCAGCTATTGCCTGTGTGTCTCTATGAATGTGTGTCCGAATACAGGAAGTGAGGGTGGGACAAGCTGGGTTCTCCTGACTTGTCAATCATCCCGATGTGTGAGCATGTCACAGAGCCTCACTACACAGAGCCCTGCTTTTCCACCCTCACTTCCTGTATTTGGTCTCCTCAGAGACACACAGGCAATAGCTGCAGGGACAAAAATATACACATTCTTTAACCAATGTATATTACAAATATATAATATATTTGTATTATCTACATCATGGGTCTCAAACTGGTGGCCCTCCAGATGTTGCAAAACTTCAACTCCCAGCATGTCCGACAGCCGTCAGCTGCAGCCAATGGCTGTCTGGGCATGTCCACACATGCTGGGAGTTGAAGTTTTGCAACATCTGGAGGGCCACCAGTTTGATACCCCTGATCTACATTATATAAAAAGCTTTTGGTAACGATGGGTACACTTTAAAGACAAGTTATCGCAGAAGCTTATGCACAAAAATATTCAGTTCAGCTTCTTTATCATGTGACAGGTCCCTTTTAAGGAACGACACACCATACCTTATAACAAGCTGTAGGTTTCTACAGATTAAAGGTTGTAGTCTGTGTACATTAGCTATGTAATTCAATGGCTGATAACAATGCATAGTTCTGGGTTCACACCTTACAAAAACCCTGTTCATAACTGGCATTGTGAACTTACATCATTACTCCATATATCTTCTTAAAGCATGCCCCAGTGCACACAATGAACATCGCTGGCTGTTTATTACTGCTTTACTAGGGTGGACAAAACGCAATCAAAATGACCTCAAAATGACAGGAACACACAAACTTTAATTCACCTAGATAAACAAGGCCTGTTTGCCAAGGACTTTCTTCAATACACATGCTCTTATGTGGACTTGTTCAATCAGTCTGCCAGTCCCACAGGGCACATGGATGCTAGCCTCTGGATGAAATGGAGAAACACACTCAAAACGCAGCCAAATGTACACATTCCCTCCTCTTCTCCTATGTCTAACCTGTAACCTTTGGCAATATGTTTTCTTCAGTGTGACCTTTTAGGTTAGAAGCATTGTTAGATTTCATCTCACAAGTATAGGAACTGTATATTAAGAGAAATTATCTTAGATTTCACCACTTTCCAGTGTTTATAATATGAAAAAGCAAGAAACTGCTTAATTTAATCTCATGGATGCAAATCATAAAGTAACCTGTTACACGGTAACCCAAATTCTAAAATAATCATCGTTCACAGACCATAAAATAAAAAAACTATTTATATGATTCGTGTCCCAGTTCCAGCATGTCTTGTTTTACTGCTAAGCCCCACCATTCCCAACTATATGCTCTCTTTCCTGAATAGTCAGATGGGCGAGAACTTTAGTTCAACAATGGGGTGTGAATGCTAGGCTTAGAGGGTGTGAGCCTGACTCACATTCACTTTACCCTCGATTCCAAAATGGAATTAATAGGAGGTTAAGTACAAATAGTCAACCAAATAAAAAGACTCCTATATCGCAACAAGGTGGTGGTAGCAACAACATAAAAGCAGCGTTGGAATCCAAGCACCCAATTTTAAGTTTGGATAATGAACACAGATCGTTTTAAGTCACATGGTGAGGGGAAATTTAAAAAAAAAATCAAAAATTGCTGCTTTTTTTTTATTATAGCTTACCTCCCTCCATAATTAAATACTCTGGACCACAAGGACAGGCTTAGGCTGGGTTCACATCACGTTTTCTCCCATACGGGAGCGAATACGACAGGGGAGAGCTAGAACCTCGCGCTCCCATATGCCTTTCTATGCGCTCCCGTGTGTAATTCATTTCAATGAGCCGGCTGGAGTGAAACGTTCGGTCTGGTCGGCTCATTTTTGCGCCGTATGCGCTTTTACAACCGGACCCAAGACTGTGGTTGACCACAGTTTTAGGTCCGGGGAAAAGCGCATACAGTGAAAAAATGAACAGACCGGACCGAACATTTCACTCCAGCCGGCTCATTGAAATGAATTACATGGAAGACACTGCTGCTACATGGCAGGTATGTAATGCTTGGATGGTTAAAACATATAGAATGCAGCTATGCAGAGGTTTGGCATGGTACTATAACAGAGTCATAAAAAAATCTACCGTATATACTTGAGTATAAGCCGTTGTGAATATAAGCAGAGGCCCCTAATTTCACCCCAAAAACCTAGGAAAAGTTATTGACTCGACTATAAGCCTAGGGTGGGAAATACATTATCCCCCCCTGTCATCATCCAGACCCCCGTCATCATCCCCCCCTTCATCATCACCGCCTGTCAATCCCTTCATCATCATCCAGACCCCCCTTTTGTTTTTGACTCACCTCCCCAGTTGTTGCTTTCTCGGTGAGAAGGAAGGCTGAGCTGGTCCGGGCCATCTATCTTCACCAGGAGGCCCTCTTCTCCGCTCCAGGCCAGCCACGGACTAGTGACGTTGCATTGACGACGACGCGCAGAGACATCCGTGCGCAGCAGATGTCCGTGACATCCGGGGCATCCCTGCGCATGAAAGTTCCTGTGCAGTGGCGTCAATGCAGAGTCACTAGTTCGGGGCCGGCCCGGAGCGGGGAAGAGGGCCTCCAGGTGAAGATGGACAGCCCGGAACGACTAACCCTCCCCATTGTGCTGAAAAACTCTGCTTATACTCGAGTATATACAGTATGTAAACAGTGTGATGTTTTTTGAATAGATTCCTGGTAATAGATTCTTACACTTTAAAGGGGTACTCCAGTGGGAAAAATTTTTATAATCAACTGGTGCCAGAAAGTTAAACAGATTTGTGAATTTGTAGAGGCTTACTATGGGAATTTGATTCTACTCTGGACAATTTCTGACACAAACATAGGTGTCAGGAGAGAGCACTGTGTTCAGACTGGAAATAACTACACTACTTCCTCTGTAGTATACAGCAGCTAAGTACTGGAACTAAGATTTTTATATAGAAGAAAATTACAAATCTGTACAACTTTCTGGCACCAGTTGTTTGGAAACATTTGTTCTCCTCCCACCCCATTTTTTGTTCAGAACGCTGGGTTTGTGCGGCAGTGTTCATGACCACATGCCACGTCCCCTCCATTCAGGTCTATGGGAGGGAGTGTGATGGCTGTGGTCGCTTGTCATGCCCCTTCCAATAGACATGAATGGAGGGGGTGTGGCATGACATCACAAACACTGAAGTCCCAAGCTTCTGTGTTTAGAATGCCGTGGAGATTAGACATCTTATTAGATGTCTAGAGGCGGAGTACCCCTTTAAGCTCTCGCTGCCATGGACCACTACAACCCCAACCAGCAATAAAAAGAAATTCCTGTCTAATGAAAAGGTTCATTCTGATAAAAATAATATTGTGGATGCTAAAGACAGTCAAGTGACCTTTTTCATACACATTGCCCAAACGTATCAAATCTAATACTAATCATTGGTGCCATATCCTGACTGCCAAATGATCCTCAGAATGAAAAGGAAAATGTACTTGTTGAATGTTTCCCTGCACAGAACAACATCGGACCGTGACCTGAAGATTTTAGCGGTACCATTTTTGTATTGATCGGACATTTTGATAGCTTTTTATTAATTTTTTCATGATATAAAAAGTGACCAAAAATACACTATTTTGGACTTTTTGGAATTTTTTTGCGCGTACGACATTGACTGTGCGTTTTCATTAATTATATATTTTTATAATTCGGACAATTCCACACCCGGCGATACCACATGTTTATTTTTATTTACACTTATTTTTTTAATGGGAAATAGGGGGGGGGGGGGGCGATTCAAACTTTTATTAGGTAAGAGGTTAAATGATCTTTATTAACTAACTTTTTTTTTTGCAATGTTATAGCTCCCATAGAGGGCTATAACACTGCACACACTGATCTTTTAAATTGATCAATGGTTTCTCATAGGAAACCATTGATCAATGATTCTGCCACTTGACTGCTCATGCCTGGATCTCAGGCACTGAGCAGTCATTCAGCGATCGGACAACAGGAGGGATGGTAAGGGACCCTCCTGCTGTTCTACAGCTGTTTGGGATGTCACAATTTCACTGCGGCGATCCCTAACAGCCGCTGAGATAGCAGGGGGTAGTTTAGTTTCACTTTAGACGCTGCGATCAACTTTGAATGCTGCGTCTAAAGGGTTAATAGCGCCGTGGCCCTGCGTTATAGAACGGGAGCGGACTCAGGACGTACCGGTAGGTCCTTGGTCCTTAAGAAGTTAAACAATTGTGCGACCATCTAATCGTATGCATACAAGCAAACAAGACTTGCCGTATAATCCATCAAGACACAAGCGCTTGCTCTAAAACTTATATTCATTAATGTGTTCCTTTTAATTTATTTTTAATTTGCTTAATATATTGGCCAAACCATAAATGTGCTTTCTTGCATGCCTAACCAATATAATATATACATAAACACCAACTATATATATATATATATATATATATATATATATATATATATATATATCTTATTTGCAAATCTAAAGATAGCAACATTTTCAAAATGGAATAAATAAGATGTACATGAGATAACATGTGCAGTAGCTGCCACATCCATCCCCTCTCAAATCTAAAAAGACAAAAACAACCTAGTATCTATTGCTATAAAGCTACATAAAATAAAACATTAACCTAAAGCAGCACAACACTGCCATCCAGTGGTCATGTTACTAAGAAATGGAGCATTGTTAGGCTTTGCAAATGCCACAAGAAGAAGGGTAGGGAAAAGACATCAGCACAGCAAACTAGTCTATTTCTCAAAAATATGATTTTTGAGTTCTTATCTCGACTGTACACTCACTTGTGTAAGCAAGGGAAGGAACTGGTTAAATCACAGCTGGAAGAACATAGTCCTGGAAAATTACAACACATGCTTTAGTTCTGACTAAAATTTCACACCACTATTCTTCAGCAGCGTCGACCAAAGATACGTAATACAGAAATAAAATGATCATTCCCTCCGCTTGTTTTTTCACCTGCTGTATTCCTTCAGACAGTGAGCGACATGCTCTAGGGAATAGGAATTTCAATTGCACATGGTAAAATAAAAGGCCTGCTAATACCAATGAATACAACAATGACATACAATGCCATTGTGCAGATATACTCTAATGTAAGGTCAATGGACCATTTATACAAGAACCTCAGTACTTGGACATAGGGTAGTACACAGCCTGGACACGCTGGATGAAACTTATGTTCTTTTACTGGGCCAAAGTTGCAAAATAAAATTTACTTTATGTCACACTTACCAAATGTTGAGTAAGAGGAGAGTTTTTTAGACCAATTTATTAATTTTAAACCCAGATAATGGCACATTTATCATAAGTCTATAGCTACTCACATACAACATATGAAATGCCAATCTTAATAAACATGCCCCACTGCATTTTACATTATTAAAATGTCCTATGTAATAAAGCCCTGCTTGGGATTGGGATCCCCCGCAGCACCCAATGAACAAAGTATGGGCAAGAATGAGGCTGCTACGGGTGGGAGTGGGCGGCAGACTCAGTCTTGATGACAGCCTGCAAACTGGGTGTCGCCAACTGATTTAAAGTGAGGATGCTGCACCAGTCAAGCCTATGCACCCTTAAGGCAACCAGTCAAGCAATGGCCTGAGAGGGAGGCAGGGGCAGCATTCCCTTTATGAATGCAATGAGTTCACAGTACTTGTTCAGAGCTCCTATTAGTCAAATGGCACCAAAACCTTCATAACTGTTAAAATGAATGCTGGGCACCATATTGGAGACTGGTGCCAGAAAGTTAAAACAGATTCATAAATTACTTCCAGTAATCCTTCCAGTACTTATCAGCTGCTGTATGCTCCACAGGAAGTTGTATAGTTCTTTTCAGTCTGACCCCAGTGCTCTCTGCTGACACCTCTGTCCATCTCAGGAACTGTTCACAGAAATAGCAAATCCCCATAGCAAACTTCTCCTGCTCTGGACAGTTCCTGACACGGACAGAGGTGTCAGCAAAGAGCACTGTGGTCAGACTGGAACAGACTACACAACTTCCTCTTGAGGATACAGCAGCTAATAAGTACTGGTAGAATTAAGATTTTCAAATAGAAGTAATTTACAAATCTGTTTAACTTTCTGCAGCCAGTTGATATGACAAAAAATAGTTTTCCACTGGAGTCTCCCTTTAAGATTTATTTACTTGCCATCCATAGTTACACATTACATAACAAGTACATGGGCAGCCACTATTAAGGTATCACAAAAAAAAAAACTAATGCTAAAAATGACTATTGTAGGCATCAAACTAAGATTCTTGATTAGCTCACTTAGTGTGTCTGTGCTGCCTTTAAGATTGTGAACTTGTCTCCTTAGGAGATCAATCACCTCTTACTGCACAATGACTAGAAGCCAGGAGGATTTGCACTCCCGTACTGCCAGCTCAATTCTCATATATCCTCTATGCTTTGGTCCATTAGCTTGTATCCTTATGGTCTTAACAGTGCTCAAGTAACTGGTTGGAAGGAACACTGTTGACAAGACACTTATGTTCAGCGTAAGCTTACTTAACAAATTCTCGCTTTGTCACTCTAACTACTCCTATATCGTTCAGTAGGCAAAGTAAATTACTGAGACAAAAGGATTGAGATTACTTCCACGTTGGGCTGTGCCAGGCAGTTGGTATTTTATAAAGAGTGATAATGCGATCACGTTCAGTGATTACAGCTTAATGGCCACCACAAATGTATGGCTATACTCTACAAAGAGCAAGATTTCAATCCAATGCTGTGCCGTCATTTTATATTCTATTTGTAGATAGTTTGGGGGAACAACGCTTTATACACCGGTCTTAATCCACATTTCGATGGAGTAAAAATACACGTGTCATAATAAATATGATTTATCCTTTTGTTGTCTGTGCTAATTGCAGTTACAGATTTGCTTTTTACCCCAGAAAACTGGCATAAGTGGGTCATTTTGGAACCAAGCTGGTAATATAATCACAGTACAAATATACTTCACATAGAACAGCATATTATACATTTCCATGTAAGGCTTCTTTCACACCGCTATTAGCACAAGGCACTGTGACGGCTGTCGGATGAGCCCTGAGAAATGGCGGGAGAAAAACTACTGCTCGTGACATCTTTTCCTGTAAGAAAAAAATGTCGCCAAGCAAACCTCAAAATAGTAAATGGGAGACGCTGGGACCCGTTGTTGCCTGTTGCTCCCCGTCCCGAGAATGGCCGTTAAAGTAAAAAAAATAAATAAATAAATAGATACTTCCCTACATAACTCAGACTTTAATAACCAAAGCTATATAAAAATTTGTAAATAAAATAAGTAAATACTAGATATATCATGATACTACAGGCTTAGGCTAAATTAACATCTGTACTAATATTCTGGTATTCAGTACTATACATAGAAAAGAAAGCCGAAAATAACACCAGTGCCAAATTCTTGACAATAGCCTCTGATTTTTTTATTTTAATAAAAGATCAGTCAACGGCGGCTAAATGCAAGTTGCATGAGTGAGGTTTTATATAAAAAAAAAAAAAACTAAAAACTAACAGTCTTTAAACTGTAGGGCATATAAAGTTATACATTACAATGTAAATTAGTGAGTGCACAGCCTGTATGCAGGGCTGTGGAGTCAGATAAATATTCCGACTCAGACTCTTCTGTATTAATATGCGAATGTATTAAAGTTTAAGCAAACAATCGGAGTTTAAAAGTTTTTATAGCCTTAGCTGATTGACAGCAGTTTTTCCAATGGTTTACAGCTTCAGTCTTGAACTATTGACCCTCCATTCCCTTCACTTATACAAGTGTCTCTAGTCCTGCAAAAAAACATATTTACTTAATCCCTTATTAGTGAGAAGCTAGGTTACCCATGGGTTCCCTGTAACAGCAGAACACAAAACTATGGAAAGTATAAGTATTGCCGCTCGTGCATTGCGTGCCATATAGTGAAGCACATGAAAAGCATGCTTCTTCACGGTCACTTAACGTGTTCATTTTGCGGTTACGTGAGGCACTGCATGCATTGGTCTTTATTCTTACAGTAGAGAAGTCATTAATTATAACTTTTTGTGAATTGGGACATTTAAACCTGTTTTTTTTTTTCATTCCAATCTAAAATTTAGTAGGAGTCAGAGTTGGTGCATTGTTTGCCGACTCCGACTCCAGATACCCAAAATTTCGGCCGACTCCTCGACTTCAACTCCACAGCACTGCCTGTATACCAGTGTTTATTATTGCTGTCCACTCGAAATAGACACACAATCATTTAGGTCTAAGGCTATGTTCACACACCAGAATTTCTGTGAGGAATGCCACATTGGAATTCCGAACAGAGATTCCTCAGCCGATTCTGCTGTGCTATGCACATAGCAGAATTTCCGTGCTGGAAACATCTGGCATGGAAATTCAAATTCTGGTGTACGCAGAAAGAGTGAACATGTCCATTCTTTTTGCGGACTCTGCAATGAATGCATTGCAGTCTATGAGACGGCTCATTCCCGTGCGGTACTAGCAGTCTGCAGATTTTCCGTGCAGACATTCTGACCTCTTAACATAGCCAAAACGTTGGCAACAAAAGGTAGTACCCACTTATTCTGAATTTTGGATAGGTGTTGGCCAAAAGCTTGTTTGTCAGGTAGCATTCTCTACCAATCCACCCAAGCACCCTTAGTTTAGGATGCATGTTCTCTGAGTAGGGATAAAGCTGCTGTCCGACAACTCTGGTGGGAGCACCTCTGGGCATGCTGAAATCCCAGATGTCCAAATTTCTTGCTGTTAGGAAAGGAGGGGGTCCCCACTCATGTTAGATAGTTGGGCCGAAACAGCCAAAATTAGTAAGTTTGGCCAACTTTAACGTGTTTGGCCAGCTTAAAAATCAATGAGACAACAGCAACATGGATCCCTAATTTTTATTTTATTTAGTAGGGCAATATAAAGAAAGTGACTTTAACCCCTTAACGACGCAGGACGTATATTTACGTCCTGCGCCGGCTCCCGCGATATGAAGCGGGATCGCGCCGCGATCCCGCATCATATCGCATCGGTCCCGGCGCTAATCAACGGCCGGGACCCGCGGCTAATACCACACATCGCCGATCGCGGCGATGTGCGGTATTAACCCTTTAGAAGCGGCGGTCAAAGCTGACCGCCGCTTCTAAAGTGAAAGTGAAAGTGACCCGGCTGCTCAGTCGGGCTGTTCGGGACCGCCGCGGTGAAATCGCGGCGTCCCGAACAGCTGATCGGACACCGGGAGGGCTCTTACCTGCCTCCCCGGTGTCCGATCGACGAATGACTGCTCCGTGCCTGAGATCCAGGCAGGAGCAGTCAAGCGCCGATAATGCTGATCACAGGCGTGTTAATGCACGCCAGTGATCAGCATTAGAGATCAGTGTGTGCAGTGTTATAGGTCCCTATGGGACCTATAACACTGCAAAAAAAATGTAAAAAAAAAGTGTTAATAAAGGTCATTTAACCCCTTCCCTAATAAAAGTTTGAATCACCCCCCTTTTCCCATAAAAAAAATAAAACAGTGTAAAAAAAATAAAAAATAAACATATGTGGTATCGCCGCGTGCGTAAATGTCCGAACTATAAAAATATATCATTAATTAAACCGCACGGTCAATGGCGTACGCGCAAAAAAATTCCAAAGTCCAAAAAAGCGTATTTTGGTCACTTTTTATATCATTAAAAAATGAATAAAAAGTGATCAAAAAGTCCGATCAAAACAAAAATCATACCGATAAAAACTTCAGATCACGGCGCAAAAAATGAGTCCTCATACCACCCCATACGTGGAAAAATAAAAAAAAGTTATAGGGGTCGGAAGATGACATTTTTAAACGTATAAATTTTCCTGCATGTAGTTATGATTTTTTCCAGAAGTGCGACAAAATCAAACCTATATAAGTAGGGTATCATTTTAACCGTATGGACCTACAGAATAAAGATAAGGTGTAATTTTTACCGAAATATGCACTGCGTAGAAACGAAAGCCCCCAAAAGTTACAAAATGGCGTTTTTTTTTCGATTTTGTCGCACAATGATTTTTTTTTCCGTTTCGCCGTGCATTTTTGGGTAAAATGACTAATGTCACTGCAAAGTAGAATTGGCGACGCAAAAAATAAGCCATAATATGGATTTTTAGGTGGAAAATTGAAAGGGTTATGATTTTTAAAAGGTAAGGAGGAAAAAACGAAAGTGCAAAAACGGAAAAACCCTGAGTCCTTAAGGGGTTAATTGATGAAAGCCATGTGCTACATCTCTTTTGTATACCAATCATCCCATCAAGGATGTATCTAATGGAATATATAAATTCAGAGTATTAGCATACAAGGAGAATGATCACATACAAACACAATCTTCTCAGAATAAACTCGTGCATTAAATAATAAAAACCAATGGCTGTGAAAGATCAAAGCAACAAGTAAGACAACACTGATCACAGTCTCATTAGCTTTAGTTCATCAGAGGGGATAAAAGGGCGGGGGATGGAAAGGGATATGTGAGAGGCGCAGGGATCCTGGAGCGCAGTTATGGAATTCAATTATAGTATGAGCAGCAGATAATTATGGAGCGGTGACTCAGACTACTTGACAGCAACAAGGACCAAAAAGACATTTGGAATTTAATATGCAAGATGAGCCAGCAAGGAATTTCATTTGTAGAACATCATTTCAGAAACTTTGCTTTGTAATGAAGCTCTGTTTTATTGCAGTGTTGGTCAAAACTTCCACATACTATTTGTCAGCCATTGTGTCCCAATCTGCCAGCATTAACACAGACACAGAACGGTATTTATTTGATGCCCACTCTACCAAGCTCCATTCAGACTAAATCCTCCATGTGTATTTAATAAATCACACCAGTTAGGTGGGCAGGATTAGTTTCAAGTCACCTAATGACTATATCATGAGCAGCAGCATTAAAGGGATTAATATTAATCTTGGCCGATTTTATGAAAGGCCAGTCACCACTTTAACAGGAGAAGCAGCAGCCGACAGAATGAAAAATACTACACAAGGAGGAAAGGGAGAGAAACCCCAGGACAAACTTGCTCACAGGACAACTTCACCGACATTAACTTTTCTTTTTTTGAATTTCATTTAAAATTATAAAAATAAAAATAAATATTATTTCTACTTTGTACTAGAACAATAACATAATTGCCATAGGTCTTGAGACTATTTCGGTTCTCCTGTATGTAGGTGTCACAAATTGACATTTGAAGAACTTTTAAAACAGTAATATAAAAAGGTGCAGCAATTTAAGTTTTTATTTCTATTTATATATCTCACTTCTTTAACACACACAGTGACTAGGTTGTGATGCTCAGACCTAACAGCGCCCCCTGACAACACTTCCTGCTGTGTAGCTCTAAAGTTGCCGTCTCTATGTTGGATGACTGCAGCTATTCAAGCCACATAGGATGAACATACATTTATGCAGATGCCGTGTATCGTACAAGGAGAGAAGTTTTTGTTGTCAGAACTGTGGAGTAAAAGGAGCTGTAAGAATCCGTTCTAAAATTGATGACTAAAAAAAATGTGTAAGATTCCAGCCACATATGCATTGGAGGCATCCAACGACATACAATAATATCAAGAATACCATTCTGTACTATTTTACTATACAAATGACAGAAATCATAGCTAATTGTAAGTCAATGGGGTCCGTTAGGCACCATCTGGATCCATTTTCCTTAGCAATGTGCCCTCACTTACTATTAAATGTGCACAAACAAAGTCTAGTAAGTGAGGGTGGGACTAGCACTCCTCTGTGCTCACTCCTGTCCTATCAGACTGCAGTACAAAAACAGAGACAATGGGTTACAGAGCAGCCTGCTGTTATTGGATGAAGAGACACAGCACTCAGAAAGCACAGAATGACAAACAAATGAGCATTCCCCCCAAAGCACAGAATGACAAACCAAGAGGGGCATTTACTAATCTTTTACTATGTAGTCTGGTTTTTACCCTGTTTTTTTCTACTTCATTTTTGACTATGTGCGACAAATTTACTAAATTGTTGCACGGTGCTAATAAATTTGGCACACATAGGCAAAAGTGGGAAATTTACTTCATGTAGTAGAAAGAATTGTCTGTTCCTTTTTCCTGCTGTCTGAATAGGTTTGGCTGCTAGGTTTCCTTCTGGATCTTTTATTTTTGAGTTTTTTTTTTAGCTTTTTCACCACATCTAAATAATTCAATAACTAAATTGTAGTCATGGCTCAGAATAGTGGTAAACGGCGTTTAGTGTGTGTGTGTGTGTGTGTGTGTGTGTGTGTGTGTGTTTATTAAATTTTTTTAACACTGGTTTTTCTCCCTAAATGTACTTTTTTTTTGTTACTACTTCTACAGATCCGTGTATCCTGTGAACTCCTTCAGATTCGGTGGACTACTTCGACGACCAGCGTTTTTCTTTGCTTGATGTTAATAAAATTGTTAATGAGGGCTTGTGGGGGGAGTGTTTTTTTGTAATAAAAAATTTTTTTAACCTGTTGTGTTGGTTTGTTTTTTACTTTACTAGACATGCTTAGTAGTGGAAGCTGTCTTATATGCGGAGTCCATTACTAAGCCGAGCTTAGCGTTAGCCACAAAAACAGCTAGCACTAACCCCCAATTGTTACCCCGGTACCCAACGCCACAGGGGTACCAACAGGCCCAGAGCGTCAATAATTGCGCTCCTGGGCCTAGGTGGTAACAGGCTGGCGTTATTTAGGCTGGGGAGGGCCAGTAACAATGGTCCTCGCCCACCCTGGTAACGTCAGGCTGTTACTGTTTGGTTGGTATTTGGCTGAGAATAAAAATAGGGGGGACCCTATGTGTTTTTTTTTAAATATTTAATTATTTATTTAAAAAAAAACGCATAGGGTCCCCCCTATTTTCATTCTCAGCCAAATACCAACCAAACAGTAACAGCCTGAAGTTACCAGGGTGGGCAAGGACCATTGTTACTGGCCCTCCCAGCCTAAATAATGCCAGCCTGTTACCGCCTAGGCCCAGGAGCGCCATTTTTGACGCTCCAGGCCTGTTGGTACCGGCTCTTCCCGGCACCCCTGTGGTGTTGGATACCGGGGTAATAATTGGGGGTTAGCGCTAGCTGTTTTTGTGGCTAAGGCTAAGCCCAGCTTAGTAATGGACTCCGTCTATAAGACAGCTTCCACTACTAAGCCTGTCTAGTAAAGTAAGGAGAAAACACAACAGGTTTTAAAAACATTTTATTACAAAAAACACTCCCCCACAAGCCCTCGTTAACCATTTTATTAAAATCAAACAAAGAAAAACGCTGGTCATCGAAGTAGTCCACAGAATCTGAAGGAGTCCACAGGGTACATGGATCTGAAATGAGAAGAAAAAAAAATTGGTTAGTACATTTATCATCACCTGCTCACACATCTCCCGCCCCGCACGACTACAACTGCCAGCATGCCCTTACAGTAAGGACATGCTGGGAGTTGTAGTTGTGTGGTGCAGGAGATGTGTGGGCAAGTGACAAGCTTGTCCCCTGCCCCCAGCTGCAGAACTACAACTGCCAGCATGCCCTTACAGTAAGGTGGGGCGGAGGCCGGGCACAGTGTTTCCCAACCTGGGAGTTGTAGTTTTGCAACATCTGGAGGCACCCTGGTTGGAAAACACTGTTTTAGGCCAGTGTTTCCCAACCAGGGTGCCTCCAGATGTTGCAAAACTACAACCCCCAGCATGCCTGGACAGCCAAAGGCTGTCCAGGCATGCTGGGAGTTGTAGTCTTGCAACATCTGGAGGCACCCTGGTTGGGAAAAACTGTTTTAGGGCTTGGGCAACTTACCGGCTTCCGTAGGATCCAGTGCCGCACGACATTGCCGCAAGACAGTGCCGCCCAACGATCTCCGTCACCGATCGTCGCTGGAGCCTCGAAAGGCTGTTTAGTTTTGCAACAGCTGGAGGATTACAGTTTACAGACCAAAAACCAGTGGTCTGCAAACTGTGGCCCTCCAGCTGTTGCAAAACTACAACACCCAGCATGCCCTGACAGCCAAAGCCTTTGGCTCTCAGGGCAGGAGCCCGGGCTCCTCATACTGCCTCCCCGCTACCCTTACTTATGGGGACACTGATATCCCCCCCCCCCCTTGTCTCCCGCCCGCGCCGCTCAGCTCCCGCTGCTACAAGACTACAACTCCCAGCGTGTCATCACTGTAAGGGCATGCTGGGACTTGTAGTCTTGCAACAGTTAGCAGACAGATGGGAGTTGTGTGGTGCTGGCAGGTGAGAGGGGTGGGATGTAAATCACTGCAGTGTACCGGTAGCGCAGTGAGGGTAGCGGGGAGAAAGTATGTCGGAGCCCGGGCGGCAGTAGCTTTTCCTGCTCCATGTTGGAGCTGGAGTAAATTTAGTAAATTTTTACGGCCGTTGCAACAGTTTATTGCGCAACTGCGACTGTCTCAGTTAATAAATACCTGACCACTGCCTGTCAAAAATGAAAACTTGCGTAAATCAAGCGGGAACATTTTTTTTTACTTTCTAGCTCTTGCAATAGAAAGTCGCATGAAAAATAGGGTAGGCGCAATTGCGACAATTTTGCGCCAAAAATAGAAAAAATTGACTAAACCCCTTAGTAAATGCCCCTCCAAGTGAGCAAATGGGTGTAGAGAGTTGGGCCCCATCGATCAAATACGGATAGCCTCTTCTAAGGAAAGACACACAATTTTAAAGTGGGTTGTGGAATAGGTTGTCCTGAAGTGTTAGAAACATTGCCATGCCAGAGGTTGCAGGGTGGTCCTTATTCAAATGAATGGAGTTGGGATGCAATACCAGACATAGCCTATTAACAAAAATCAGTGTCAATTCTACGACTTTGTAAATGAAGGCCTTTAGCTTTTAGGGTAGGGTCACACGTGCAGTACTTTGCTGCTGTATATTTTACCACCCTTGGAAGTCAATGGGTAGAAAAATAATCTGCATATTTTGCTACCCATTGACTTCAACGGGTAGGAAAATATGCAGCAGAAAATGTGCAGCAAAATACAACTCGTATGACCCTACCCATAAAAGGAGTACTCCAGTGGAAAACATTTTTTTTAAACCAACTGGTGCTAGAAAGTGAAACATTTTTTGTAAATTATTTCTATTTAAAAATCTTAATCCTTCCAGCACTTATCAGCTGCTGTATGCTCCACAGGAAGTTGCATTTCTTTCTGGAATTCTTTTCAGTCTGCCCACAGTGCTCTCTGCTGACACCTCTGTCCGTATCAGGAACTGTCCAGAGCAGGAGAAGATTTCTATGGGGATTTGCTATTTCTCTGAACAGTTCCTGAGACGGGCAGAGAGCACTGTGGGCAGACTGAAAAGAATTCCAGAAAGAAATACAACTTCCTGTGGAGCATACAGCAGTTGATAAGTACTGGAAGAATTAAGAGAATACAATGAAGAAGCGGCACTCCAGGGATTACAATCCAAAGAAATGTATTCATTCACCCATCAGTGAGATGCAACGTTTAGATCCACAATCCGGATCTTTATCAAGCATCCGGATTGTGGATCGAAACGTTGCATCTCACTGATGGGTGAATAAATACATTTCTTTGGATTGTAATCCCTGGAGTGCCGCTTCTTCCTTGTATTCTCTTCAGTCGTATGGGATCTTGAGTCGGACCCTTGGAGCCTGTGCACCCACTTAGGACTACAAGTCCTTTACTGTGCCTTACCTGATCTCTCTCTGTTCTACTGGAAGAATTAAGATTTTTAATAGAAGTAATATACAAATCTGTTTAACTTTTTGGCACCAGTTGATTTAACAAAAAAAAAAAAAATTCTACCGGAGTGCCCCTTTAACTCCTTAACGGCGCAGGACGTATATTTACGTCCTCCGCCGGCTCCCGTGATATGCCGCGGAGTCACGCGGTGTCCCCGCATCATATCAGGTCGGTCCCGGCGGCTATCAACGACCAGGACCCACGGCGAATACAGGACATCACCGATCGCGGTGATGCCCTGTATTAACCCTTCAGACGCTGCGATCAAAGCTGACCGCCGCGTCTGAAGTGAAAGTATCCCGGCTGCTCAGTCGGGCTGTTCGGAACCACCACGGTGAAATTGCGGCGTCCCGAACAGCTTACAGGACACCGGGAGGGCCCTTACCTGCCTCCTCGGTGTCCGATCGACGAATGACTGCTCCGAGCCTGAGATAAAGGCAGGAGCAGTCAAGCGCCGATAACACTGATCAAAGGCGTGTTAATACACGCCAGTGATCAGCATGAGAGATCAGTGTGTGCGGTGTTATAGGTCTCTATGGGACCTAGAACACAGCAAAAAAAAAGTTAAAAAAAAAGTGTTACTAAAGGTCATTTAACCCCTTCCCTAATAAAAGTTTGAATCACTATAAATCACTTTTCCCGTAAAAAAAAATAAAACAGTGTAAATAAAAATAAATATAAACATATGTGGTATCGCCGCGTGCGTAAATGTCCGAACTATAAATATAGATCATTAATTAAACCGCACGGTCAATGGCGTACGCACTAAAAAATTCCAAAGTACAAAAAAGCTTATTTTTGGTCACTTTTGATACCATTAAAAAAAAATTATAAAAAGTGATCAAAAAGTCTGATCAAAACATCGGGGTTATAGGGGTCAGAAGATGACATTTTTAAACGTATAAATTTTCCTGCATGTAGTTATGATTTTTTCCAGAAGTACGACAATATCCAACCTATATAATAGGGTATCATTTTAGCCATATGGACCTACAGAATAATGATAAGTTGTCATTTTTACCTAAATATGCCCTGCATAGAAAAGGAAGCTCCCAAAAGATACAAAATGGCATTTTTTCTTCGATTTTGTCGCACAATGATTTTCTTTTCCGTTTCGCCGTGAAGTTTTGGGTAAAATGACTAATGTCACTGTAAAGTAGAATTGGTGACGCAAAAAATAAGCCATAATATGGATTTTTAGGTGGAAAATTGAAAGGGTTATGATTTTTTAAAGTTAAGGAGGAAAAAACGAAAGTGCA